>NC_080181.1:20402517-20641221 GCF_950295315.1 Erinaceus europaeus | reverse complement strand
CTGGGTTTACACTTGGGTTGGGCACATGGCAAAACAATGTACTATGCAAGTGAGCTCTTTCAGTGGCCCAGAAACGAAGCTTTTCTTGATGTTTTCATGACAGGCTAACTGGAGGCCCTGTTGCTACTTCTACAACCCTCTCAGGCAATTTTTATGAAGGAGAGAGGGCTCAAGCCCAGAACACAGCTCTGTCCTGTGTGGTGACTTCACTATGCTTTGTGCCCTCTAGGGGTATCTACTAATCACCATTATCTTAGATACTGACAGGGCCAAATGGTTTTGACCAGTGACCTCTGCTTTCTAGTCCTGTGACACTACAAGCCTCCTTTCTCAGGGAGCTCAGCAGACAGATGCATGCAGGAAGTGCCTCTGCTCCAGTCCTGAACACAGAGGTGAGGCCCAGCCAGGGAATTTAGCATGGGAGGGGGCTTCATCTGGGGCTCTCTTCCACCTTCCCTTTCAGAACCTCCTTCCCCATAAAACTGTTCAGTGCTGGGCACCAAGGGGGGTGGTGGTAGTGGTGGTCATAGAGGGAAGAGGCAGGACATCAGTTGGCACCTTGGCCATTTTTATCACACCAGATCACAAATGGAAGTGTCCTTTAAACTCCCAGGGAACATGAGCTCCTCTATTTCGCTTTCACCCCTTCTGTCCTGGATGCCAGCCTCATCCTCAATCCTTCACCCATGGGTGAGGCTTAGGACACAGTGGGTAGAAGAAAGGGTAATGGTGGGTTGGAAACTCAGGAATAGGATGGGGTACCTAAACTTGGGGATTTACTCTAGGTACTGTGACTTTTGGTTAATGGCTCTCTTTAGCTTTCAAAATTATCCTAATGAGACAGTATCCCAAAGGCCAGGCTATCTCATGTGGCCCTGGGGAAAGGGAAGGAGGGTGACTTGGGTTACTTGTCAGAATTATTATGTTTTTTTAAATAGCAAAGGACCAGTTACTATGTTAAAAGAGAATGTGGAAACAAAAGGACAGCAGGGGAAATTCAAATCTCCACCCCAGTTCTTACAGGCCTTACCTTCTTGAAATCAATGAATAATAGTTAAGACTAAGTATAGGCTTTGTTTTAGGAGCAAGTTTGAGCAACCATGATCCAGGACATGGGGAGTTCAGGGAACCTCTGACCCCTCTCTGCTCCAAAGTCCAGCTTTTGACTTTCCTATTACTTTTTTTTTTGGTGTGATTTAATAATGATTGACAAGATTATGGTATAAGAAGGGTACAATTCCATAAATTCCCACCAGAATTCCATATCCCCTCCCCTCCATTGGAAGTTTTCCTATTCTTTATCCCTCTGGGAGTATGGACCCAGGATCATAATGGGGTGCAGAAAGTGGGGGGTCTGGCTTCTGTAATTGCTTCTCCTCTGGACATGGGCGTTGACAAGTTGATCCATACCATCAACCTGTGTTTCTCTCTTTCCCTTGTAGGGTAGGGCTCTGGAGGGGGGGCGGTTCTAGGACACATTGGTGAGGTGTAGTCTCTCCAGGGAAGTCAGATTGGTGTCATGGTAGCATCTGCAATTTGTTGGTCGAAAAGCATTATGATCTAAAGCAGAACAAATTGTTTAATAATCAGAAACCTAAAGGTAAAAGTATAGCAGATGAAATTTTGGGTCTTCATGTTGGAAGGAGCTAGCTGGTCTATTTTAGGTATATTCCAAAGGACCCATGACTTTACTAATTTTTGACTGAACCCAACAGCTAACATGCAGGTGGACTAAAGGTATATTGTTTGAGAAGATGGTATCAAAGTTGAGGACAGGACTAGAAAGCTGGGTAAGGGTAGAAAGAAGCTCCCAAATATGGGGAAAGTATATAAATATCATTAACTGTAACCCCCGTCGATAGGATCTCGGGCCCATGTCTATTTGTATTTAGCACAGGAGCCTAAGAAACCTCTATATCCCTGTCAGTCTGACACAGCCCACTTCTCTACTTAACTAGTACTATTTTGAAAGGTGACTAGGATAACCTGAGTAAGAGACTGTCTCAATGTATGGATTTGAATGGCAATTAAAGCATTTTGCTTTCATAGAAAAGCTCATATAGCAGAGCTTGGCTTCCTTGGCAGCAGACCCTCATTCATTAATTTAGATGCTAAGACCCTCTTTACTGGCTGGAGGTTTGCATAGTTTGTTTTCACCCTATCTCAAGATCCCCCTCTCCAGAAGGCTGGATCAGAATGCATCATGCATAGAAACCATGTCAGCGCATCAAAGGTTTGCTGTTTCCCACTCCGAAAGCCAGATAATCAAGAGGCCAGGGTTGGTGCAAGGAAAATGAGTTTATTTCAGGGTGCTAGCAGAATCTGGAAGAAGATGGAAGAGTCATGTTTCAAAGAACAATATATATTTATTTTTTATTGCCACCAGGGGCTCATTGCCTGCATGACAAATCCACCACTCCTGGTGAACTCTTTGCAGGCACAGCATCCTGACCCCATTGGCTTTCCAGGCAGGCAGAACTATTTGGGGGTACCTAGGCCTGTTCTGGCAGCAGCCTGAAGATGAATCCATGTGTAGGCTAGCTGGGGCTCCCAGGAACTGGTGGAATGTGGGCTTGGCGGGGGACCCCAGGAGTAGCTCTTCATCTGTCCAAGAAGAGGGCTGATTTTTCTCCCTAATGCATAGCTCTGTGCAGTAGGGCTGTCTACCCTTCCATATTAATAGGAAACAAACACATTGTTTTGTTGTTGTTTGATTTCTGTGTTAGACTGGAGTCTTCAAGGGCTGTTTAAAATTTAATAAGTGAGAATAAAATAAGGAGAAAAAAATTCCTTGAGGCATCTGGCTGCATTAAATTTGTTAATTCTGGCCCTTTGATTCCAGAAGCAGAGTTGTCCCATTCTTGTTCCTCCAGGGCTCTGAGCTGACTTGACCCTCTGTTCTGGGGACAGGTCTGGCCTTGCCAAGGCCACATGGTGTGGCTCAAATGGTAGTTGGCAAAACACAGGGAAGGAAGTTTTGCATGGAACCCTGGACAAATCTAGAGTCCTAGAAGGGACTGAAGGCCACTTTTGGCTCTGCAAATTTACTCAGTGAACTCTTAATGGAGTAGCTACTGTATGCTTGCTAGTGCTTGGTGTTTAAGAAAAAAGAAACATGTTGTCTATTTATCTATTGCTTATAAATTAGCCTCACAGGTGACATAAGCAATAATGAGTGCTATTTTAGTATCTATACATGAGGAGTAGAGAATTGTCTTAGCTTGAGCATTGGTCATGAAGTTGAAGTATAAAAATGCTGGTCAGGGCTGCTGTCACCTTAACATTGAACTGGGGTTGGAGGAGCAGTTTCTAAGGTGGTGCACGGCATAACAATTAAGGTGGTGGTGTTGGCAAGAGGACTTCAGTTTGCACCAGGCAGACGCATCCACAGGTTTTGTTTGAGCGCATTTATGGCTTGACAAATGTATTCTCCTAGAGCCAGACGTCCACAGGAACAGGGCATAAATAGCAAAATGTCTTTCATTGTCCTGCCCTCTAAAGTCACCATAGCTTTCACCATAATCTACTGGTTACATAAAGTGATCCAGCATCACAACTGGCAGGGCCTACATGGCATATAAATAGTAGACTTCAAGCATCCCTGTTAGCATCTTCAACACTGGTTACTGCAACTGGGGATGCTGATCTGAAAACATTAGCATTTAGATGATATTTGAAGCCCTGATAATGGGAGAGATTGCCTACCAGAAGTGTGCAGAATGAAGGGGAAGGCTGAAAAACAGAATTCTAAGTGATACTAGTCTTGAGATAGAGAAGCCAGTAATGAAAACTGAAAACAAGTGTGGTCAAGTGTCTTGTTTGGCCAGCAATTTCTTGCTTTTGGTGTAAACATAGTAGTTAATTCTGTCTTTTCTCTTTTCATCGTTGCCCCGATGGTCATCCTCTGATAAAAAAAAAAAACAGCTAGAGCAGGAGAGGAAAACTAGGAAGAGCCAACATCATGATGAATATTGGAAATCATGACAAAGGATTCATTGAAAATGATTGCAGCAGATGTTTGAGTTGAGGACATGGAGATAAGGTCTCAGTGGGTGAGATGAAGGAAGTATAGAAAGTATAGAGTGTTACTTCTAGAAGTCTGACCAAGAAATGAAAAGAGAAAAAGGATCCAGGTCCTCTTATATGTTACATTGTATCATTCTTGGAGTAACTTTTTCATTCAGATGGAGAGCCAGAGCCTGTGTGTGTGTGTGTGTGTGTGTGTGTGTGTGTGTGAGAGAGAGAGAGAGAGAGAGAGAGCGCCAGAGAGCGCCAGAGAGGAAGAGAAAGGCACCACAGTACCAGGGATTTCCTCAGTGCCATAGTGCTCCCATGTGGTGCTGGGGATTGAACCCAGACTGTGGGCATGGCAAGGCTTGCTTCCTACCTGGTGAGCTATCTCCAGTGAAAACGGGGTTTAAGAGGATGTGAAGGGAGGAAACTTCAGTGCTGTGGTGTCTTTCTCCATCTATGTTTCTTTCTCTGTCTTTCTATCTGAAAACATCTGCTGGAGTGATGAAGCCCCGGCAAGAACAACAGGAGCAATAAAATAATAAGAGTAGGTGGAATAGCTGGGGGAAATTTTCTGGTAAGATGCCAGACACTAGACTATGTATAATTGATGAAGAAATGGCTCCAGGAGAGAGAGAGAAAGTCTTTCACCATTCAGGCTCCTCAGAGCAGGAAATTTTCTGGAAGACAAACCTGGAGCCCTTCGTGTCTCAAAACTGAAACCCAAGAAGAAGGTGCAGAAGCTGGGTAGGGAGGTATGACAGTCACTTGAGACCTCTGAATCTTCTGGGGGGTTATACTGGGTCCTGCCCAGTGTTTCACTTGGAAAGCAGAGTGACCTGGCACCCAAAAAGCAACTGAAAGCTACCCTTCTGACTCACCTTCCTGCTTCTCTGCTGGCCCCTTCTTTCTTCTTCTTCTTTTAAATATTTATTTATTTATTGCCTTTTGTTGACCTTGTTTTATTGTTGTGGTTATTATTGTTGTTGTTGATGTCGTCGTTGTTGGATAGGGCAGAGAGAAATGGAGAGAGGAGGGGAAGACAGAGAGGGGGAGAGAAAGACAGACACCTGCAGACCTGCTTCACCCGCTTGTGAAGCGACTCCCCTGCAGGTGGGGAGCCCGGGCCTCCCTTCTTCCTTTTATGGCTGGATGGAGCAGCAGGACTCCAGCAAGGTGGCTGGGGTGTGGGTGTTTGCAGCTAGAGCACAGTGTCTTTGTGCAGCAAAATGAACTGTCGGCCTCTACCCATTCCTGGTCAGGCTAAGAGAAACTCAGGGTGTGCAGTCAGAGGTGTTTGAGTGCCCTTTGGAATGGATTGGCCCAGGAAGGGGAGAGAAGTAAACCTTCGTCATAAAAGGCTGGGCTTATTGCTTCACCAGGAGTAAAGTTCATACTGCATAATTAGAATGAAGATCTAGTTTTCAAAAGAAATTAGGTAGAGAGATATGTGCTTGGACCTCTGAAAAGTCAGAGGGAGAAGGTTGGAGCTGACTCTGGAGAGAGAGAGAGAGAGAGAGGCCTAATTGTATTAGAAGCACCCATATCTCTTCTCTAAGAAGCAAGACTTCCTCTCTCCTCCCCCATACCCCCACCACCTAGGCCTCCACAACAGAGCCAGGGAGTGATCTCATTGACCTTCCACTGACAGCAGAGGCTTCTACAAAAAAGGATTCAGAACTGGGGCCCTCTGACCTTGCAAAAGGGGTACAGAATTCCAGAGGGGGAGAGGAAAGGCCTTCTGAAAGGTGAGGTCTTGCAGAAGAGGGGGCTGGTGGAGTGGTACAGAGCTAAGTGAACCTTGGAGGGCAGGTTCTCAGCGTACCTGCACCACACAGTATGAAGTACCAATTTGCCAGGTTAAGTCTCCTCACTGCTTGGGCTCAAGGGGGAGACATTCTGCAGCCTTACCTTAAGGGAGACTTGACTCTTCATTGGAGTACAGGGGGTCACAGAAGCTGGCTTTTAGGACACCCTGTCCCGCCCCTGCATCTCCCACTAAAGGACACTTGAGTGTTGGTGTCTCTGAGGAGGAACTCATGCCAAAGCAGGTGGGGCATCTGCAGACCCACTGCTGGTGGCATGAGGGGGCCAACCCCAGCCTGAAACCTGCCCACCCCCATGACATGGCATGGGCTGCACACACAGGCACATAGATCCCTAGTGACTGGGCAGGTTGGTGGTCTCACCACATATCCATGGCCGATGCCCAAACACCCAAAGCACACTTCCAGCAATGGAGTCGACCCTTCCTTCCTGGCAGCCTGATAATTTAAAAATGAACTGATAGACTATAATTGCAAATGTCTGGATGGCTTGGCTCTGACAGGAGTGATCTGAAGGCAGACAGCCTGCTCCAGCTGGGGAGGCTGTTTCCTGATGGAAACGGGCTCTGCTAATCTGAGGATCCCTTTGCAGCCTCAGTACTTGCCCACTTTATGGCAGGATGTAAATTCTGCAATTCTGCATAGGGGATTTTTTTTTAAATGATTCCTTTTCTTGATGCTTGAATTCTGAATTTCATTTCTCCCTGGAGAGGTGCTGGAATCATCCAGCCATCCTCCTCGTCAAAGTTATGGGCAATTTGACCTGCCATTTAGCCATTTCCTGGAGCCGGTTGAATGGCTCTTTGGACTGTTTCTGCCTTGAAGACAACACCAGGCATGTTATCACCCATGCAGATGAGGACCCGGAACCAGTGGCTTGAGACTTGTTGCCCTTGCAAATGTTAATTCTGACTCCACTGGCCAATGAAGGTTTCACCAAGTTCACACACTCAGTGTCCTTTTTCTTTACATTTTTGCCATTAGGGTTATTGCTGAGGCTCTGTCCCTGCATGATCCTATCTACTCCTGGTAGACTAAAAAAAAAATTTTTTTTTCTTTCCCTTCAGGGTTATTGCTGGGCTCGGGGCCTGCACCATGAATCCACCGCTCCTGGAGACCATTTCCCCCCCCTTTTTGTTGCCCTTGTTGTTGTGGCCTCGTTGTGGTTATTATTATTGCCATTGTTGATGTTGTTCGTTGTTGGATAGGACAGAGAGAAATGGAGAGAGGAGGGGAAGACAGAGAGGGGGAGAGAAAGATAGACACCTGCAGACCTGCTTCACCGCCTGTGAAGTGACTCTCCTGCAGGTGGGGATCCTTATGCTGGTCCTTGTGCTTTGCACCACATGCTCTTAACCCACTGCGCCACTGCCCGAACCCCCCCAATTTTTTTTTAAAGATAGAATGTAAGAAACAGGAAGACAGAGGTAGAGAGGGTGTGTGTGTGTGTGTGTGTGTGTGTGTGTGTGTGTGTGTGTGTAGGGTTGTCTTCCCCCCTCAGTGAACAATTTAGTTTTTAAGAACAAGGGTTTCAATAGGCAAATCAGAGCCAGAGAAAATCATGAAGATTATCGTGTTACAGGGAAATTTCCAGACACCTGAGTAGGTAGGTTCCATGCAGCTCTTCTGAGTCCATATTAAGAGAGGAAAAGTGAGCTGAGCTGAGGTGCAGTATGCTCCTGAAAATACCACAGTTTATATGAAGAACTAGGCACACATTCTTTTTATTATTGCTGCTGCAGTGCTGTAACCCTTGGAGTTTTCTAAGCAGTATAAGTTATATGGCTAGAGAGGTGGTTCAGAGGTAGAGCACCTGCCTTGTCTGCAGGAGCCTATCCTGGGCGTCCTTTTCTGGCACCACATGAGAGCAGCAAGGAAAAAATGAGTGTAGTCCCATGGTTGGTGGGGCAGAACACCAGGGATTACTGGAAACACTCAGAAGAGTAGAGTAGCAGAAGAATTAATTCCAAGAGCCTTTAGAAGGATCATGGGCCTGTCAACATCTTGATTTCATTCTTCCACGTTCCAGAACAAATTTCTGTTGTTTTAAGCCACCAATCTGTGGTAATTTGTTATGGCAGCTCTGGGACACCAGTACAGTATTTCATCTTCAGTTTGTTAACTTGGTGAATTTCATTGACTTTTTTTTTTGCATGTTGGTGGCGCAGTGCTTTGATCTCTCTACTCTCAAAAGAAGTCACAAAGATGAATCTTTTATTATCCATAAGAAATACCTTTCAACTACACCTGTGTTTATGTTAGTGCAGTATTTTGGGTACTAGACAGTCCCTGGTGGGAGCCAGGTGTCAGGGGGAACCAATCTGAGTTTAAAAGCCTTGGTCTGGAACTTTCAACCCTACCCTTTCCACCACCGGGAAAGGAAGAGAAGGGGCCTGGTGGTGAGATGAATCCCAGATGGCTAGTGACTTAGTCCCTCATCCCCACCTGACAGAGAAGCCTCCCTAACAAAATGTGTCATTGGAGCGCTGCAGGGCTGCTGATGCAGCCGGGTGGGTGGATGGTCGTGGTGGTATGTGTGTAAGTCTCAACCCAAGTCCCTTCCTGCATCCCTCGCCCTAGACATCCCTTCCATCTGCATGTTTTTGAGTTAAAACCCTGGTGATCTCGTCAGTAAACGTGTTTCCCCGTGGCTCTGTGAGCCACTCTAGCAAAGTGATTGAACCTGAGGAGGTGCAGGTGCCGGGGAGCCTCTGATCTCACCAGGTGCTCATCAAGCACAGGTGCAACCAGGCTGGGAACAGGCGCCTAATGCGGGCTGGGGAGGGGGGTGTGGCGGAGCCGGTCTGACCCCACAGAACCTTTAACCTGTGGTAGTTCAGCCTCCCTTTTAGAAGAGCAACGTTTCGTGGCAGGTAAAACTCAGAGAAGTGCACCCTTCGGCGACCTCATTGCCCTGAAACTGTGACATCAGCCAGTGGTGACTGTGCACTCTCGGGCTAAGGCGGCAAACCCGCGAGATTAAATCAAGTCCGCGAAAGCGATCCTATCGCGAGAGGAGAGCAGCACGTGGTTGCCGCCTGCATAAAAGCGTCACGACGCTGACGCCGGCATGAATATGATGCTATGATGTCACGGCACCTGCTGGATCGCTAGGAAGTATGACTTTGGGGACCACAACGTTGTAGGCGGTGCTGGAGTGGTGACCGAATTGAGTTCACTGTGGCAGCCGCGGCTGGTGTCTGAGAAGTATCTGGAGTGGAGAGAGGTCCCAGCACTCGGTGGCCAGCGTTGAGAGCGGGTGTGAAATAACTCTTGTTCACTGGCCAAACATTGGGGGAGCAACCACGGTGTTATAGGCGTTGGAGATGAAAATCTGGGTTTCTCCCTGTGTGGCCGAGAGAGAGACCTGGAGTTGCATCACTTCTTCCTGGGTGGTAAGTGTACAGTTCAGTCATTTCGTAGGGGCTGGGCTGGGCTGGACTGGGAGGGTTTGGGTTGATGTCCTGCACGCTGTAGATACCCTGTTGAGTGCATTCTCTGAGCTGTCACCTCTGTGACAACCGTCCGGTGTCAGGGGCTTCTGTCCGCATTGGACAGAGCAGGAAACTGCAACTCAGTCTCAGCACCTGCTAAGACACAAAAGGTCCCAAGAGGCAGAGCTGCCATTCAAAGCTTGGTCGGACACCAGCCCCTAGGTCTTAACCACCACCTGCATTTTGTTGCATTGACTTAAAAAAATTTTTTTTTTTAATTGAGGAATTAATAGTTTACAGTCGACAGTAAAATACAGTAGTTTGTACATATATAACATTTCTCAGTTCCACATAACAAGTCATCCTAGGCCCTCTGCCATCATGTTCCAGGACCTGAATCCTCCCCCACCCCTCACCCCAGAGTCTTTTACTTTGGTGCAATATACCAACTCCAGTCCAAGTTCTGCTTTGTGTTTTTCCCTTCTGATCTTGTTTTTCAACTTCTATTAGTGAGATCATCCTGCATTGGCTTTCTAAGGTTTACACAAGCATCAAAATCCCTGGGTGGGGCGGGGGCAAAGGAGGGAGGGGTGAGCACCCCAGTGTGGGCCAGAGTGGGTTCTAGGCTGTGTATGGGTGGGGTTGTCCTCCTAGCCTTTGCCCTCCCCTTCCCACTCTCTTTGGATCCTGCACCAGGAGAGGTTTCTAGACACTTCAACAGGAGGCTGCAAATTGGTGGCAATTAAGCTAAGGAGTTTTGCTGAGATTGGAGTCAGCTGGAGAGGAGACCGAGGAGATGGAGAAGAGCTGGTCTTTTTTTTATTTTAATTTTTTATTTATAAAAAGGAAATATTGAAAAGACCATAGGATAAGAGGGGTACAGCTTCACACAATTCCCACCACCAGACCTCCATATCCCATCCCCTCCCCTGATAGCTTCCCTATTCTTTAACCCTCTAGGAGGATGGACCCAGGGTCATTGTGGGATGCAGAAGGTGGAAGGTCTGGCTTCTGTAATTGCTTCCCCGCTGAACATGGGTGTTGACAGGTAGATGCATACTCCCAGACTGTGAAGAGCTGGTCTTTGAACTTCCTTGAAGAAGTTTCTGGGAGGTCATTGATGTAAATATTTCCCTGATTAGTGATATTGAAACATGACACTTTTAAATATAAGCATACATGCAAATATTTGAGAAAAAGTGTCTAACATGAAAGACATAAACAAAAGCAATGCTGAGGAAATAAATATGTGTGGGAATAGGAAAACTTCAAAAATCTATAAAGAAAGAAATAACTGAGATAAGATAGTATGACCAAATTTCAGGTAAGAGACTAAGAGAAGTAATACTCAGAATACAGATAGCTTTTAGGGATTTAAAATTTGATGGCAGAAACCAAAAACTTATTAGAAGTGTTTTTATGTACAGACTGTATGATCAGTACAGAATTCTCAGTATTTTGCCCCTTGCTTTTTACATACTAGACACTCAAATGTGAGGAGCAAATAGATGAGTGAGTGATGATGAAACTGAGTAAATATCTCTGGAGCAGAGCAAGATGACAGAGCTAGAAAGAGCAAAGCAAAGCAAATGACCTTCAGGAGACCCAACATCAGAGTAATGGGAACTCCAGAAGAAATAAATCAGATGGGGAAAAATAATGACATAGATTTGCAGAATCAGCACAGTAGATGAAAATAGAATGATAGCAAGGTACATCATTATAAATTTCAGAACATCATACATAGCCACACTTAAAACTGAAAGACAATGGAGCAATACTTTTTAAAATTTAGGGGGTGGGGAGAGAGAACTTCTAACTCCAGATCCACGCTTGAACAATCAAGTAGGAGGATGGGATAAAGGCACTTTTAATCTTGAAAAAATTGCTTTGTATGCATACCCTTTAATATGAAGCTTTTAAAGCTTGCTCTTACTAAGATGAGGAAGCAGGTGAAAGAAAACAAAAGACAATGGGAACTAAGAAATGGTCTCCAACAGCAGACAGAGGTGGAAGACATGCCCAGGGTATTGGTGAAAGGGAGGGCCCAAGTTGGCAGTTGTGCAGCAGCCCTTAAGAAACATACGTTAGTCTATGGCCATACCACCCTGAACATGCCCGATCTTGTCTGATCTCGGAAGAAACATGCATTAGATTGGAGCAGGCCAGATGACTCCTAGAGATTGACATTGATAGAACACCCAGTGCATTTAAATGTATTATTGAGGGCAAGTTTGTACATCTTGGGGAGAGTTGGAGAGCGAGTTAATGATAAGTACGTAGAAAATTAATGAGACCATTATTAAATCAGTGAAGGCAAAATACTGTGCAGGAATGGAAAAGCAGTAGTGGTCTATAGAGGTCTTGACTGTGAAGAGTATTTCAGCAGTAATAGTGATATAGAAATGGAACAGTGACCTGGTCACAGTGACCTTCTGACTCCAGGAGGAGGATGGGGACAGGGAGAAGGGGACAGTGTACATGGGGGAGCTACAGGAGGGAGGGGAGTTAAATCTCCATCTTCCAGATGGTCAGTAGGGTCTAAGAACTTCCTTTAATAGTCGTATTACAAGCATACTGTTCAGTGATAAAATCAAGTAGCTGGGGAGGTTGTTCTGTGGGCAGAGTGTAGGGATTGCATATATATATATATATTTTGCCTCCAGTGTTATTGCTGGGATTGTAGTGCCTGCACTACAAATCTACTGCTCTCAGAGACTATTTTTCCCATTTTTGTTGCTGTTGTTCCTATTTTTGTTATTGCTATTGGATAGGACAGAGAGAAATTGAGAGAGGAGAAGACAGAGGGGGAGAGAAAGATAGACACCTGCAGTCCTGCTTCACTGCTTGTGAAGAGCCACCTTTGCAGATGGGAAGCTGGGGACTTGAATCAGGATCCTTATGCTGGTCCTTGCACTTCACGCCATGTGTGCTCAAGGCTTGCCTGTTTGAGGCCCAGGGTTTGATCCCTAGCACCACACATGCTGAAGCAGTCACTCTCTCATAAAATGAGAAAATATATAAGTCTTATGAAAAAAGAAATTCAAAGGAAGATCAGGTAAAAAAGCTGAAAGTGGGAGGCCAGGTGGTAGCACAGTGGGTTAACCGCACGTGGTGCAAAGTGCAAGGACCAGAGTAAGGATCCCATGCCGCTAGCTCCCTACCTGAAGGGGGGGGGGGGTCACTTCATAGACGGTGACGCAGGTCTGCAAGTGTTTTTTTACCCCCTCTCTGTCTTCCCCTCCTCTCTTGATTTTTATCTGTTCTATCCAACAACAACAACAGCAATGGCAACAATAACAAGGGCAACAAAATGGGGAAAATGGCCACCAGGAGCAGTGGATTCATAGTGCAGGCACCAAGCCCCAGCAGTAACCCTGGAGGCAAAACAAACAAACAAATAAACAAAAAACTGAAAGTGAGGGGGCCAGGTGATGGTGTACCCAGTTAAGTGCACATAGTACTATGTGCAAGGATCTGGGTTTGAGTTCCCAGTTCCCACCTGCAGCCAGGATGCTTCACAAATGGTGAAGTGGGTCTGCAGGTATCTCTCTTTCTCCCTCTCTATTTCCTCTACCCCTCTGTTTTATCAAATAGGGGGGGGATGGCCACCATGAGCAGTAAATTCGCACTGCTGGCATTGAGCCCCAGTGACTGGAGGCAAAACAAACAAACAGAAAACCTGAAAGCAATAGCCTTCAGGGAGTGGGAAGTGGGATCCAAGTGGTGGGGCATGCTCTGCTCTTAATAATCAGTCACAGAGCTCTAATTATTCTTTAAAGTATGTGAATATAAATATTTGATAAAAAGACCAACTAAATTAATAAAAAAATGAAAGAAAGTAACCAGGTGGTAGCAAGAGAACAGGGGTAAATCATAACTAGCAGAACACTGTCTTAGGACTTGAAAATGCCAAAAAGCTATAGAGATAACCAAAACCCTCTCTCCCATTCTACATAAAATAGTTTTTTTTTTCTACTGCCTCTACTGAGAAGACTATTTTGGATGATAGTTTATAAGTGAGCTCATGAAAATGAAGTATCTGTCATGTTACAGAAACAGTAATGTTGACTTGGGCAGAGATATGGATGACCCTCTAGAACAGAAACCCACACAGTTCAGACCTGCCTGTCTGTCAGCAGGATGCTTTTATTTTAATTAATTAGTTTAAAGAAACTTAAACTTAAAAAATAATTTATTATTGTATAGAGACAGAAGTGGAGAGGGAAGGGGGAGATACTTGCAGACCTACCTCATTCCTGAAGCTTCCCCCTGCAAATAGGGACTGGGTGTTCGGGGTGGGTTGAACTTGGGTCATTGCACATTATAATATGTGCTTTCAACCTGGTGCACCACTGAGGCCATTAGCAAGGCCTGGCATTGTTGTGATCCTGTAGATGGACTGCCGTTCACACACACACACACACACACACACACACACACACACACACACACACACACACACACACACACACTATACAAGCACAACATCCTGGTATGGCATTCAGGTGGAATCTGTTCTGATAAATGCCCCTCTCTCTCCCCTTTCCTGCTCTATTCCCCCGACAGATCATTCTCACTCCCTACTTGTTGCAGTGTTTGCAAGTAGACCCCTTCTAGGTTTATCAAAGAAAATATATATGCCACGGGGGTTATTGCTGGGGCCCAGTTGCTGGCACTACTCCAAACAGTGGCTATTTCTCTTTTCTTTTTTGATAGAGGTTGAGAGTCAGAGAGGGAGAAACAGAGTGAGAGAGAGAGAGAGAGAGAGAGAGAGAGAGAGAGAGAGAGAGAGAGAGAGAGAGAGAGAGAGAGCTAGACCTGCAGATAGGGATTGGGAATTTGAACCTGGGCCCTTGAGCATGTAAAACACTCTATTCCAGTCAAGTTTCCCTACTATGTGCTTTACTGGGTGTGCCACCACCTGGGTCTAAAAAACTGATTTTATTCTGAGACTACATTTTGGAATTAGACCTTGAAATTATTCTGGAATGGAGGTTGCTGCAGTGATTGGTATTGAGTCTCAATTCCCTCATGGACTACTTTCTTTGGAACTTCTCCCTGACCTATATCTTTTATCTACCTTGAAACACTTGCCAATTTACAACTGGTACTTGCTAAGATCCTTACCGACTCTCCATTGCCTTTAGATGTTTTTCCCTAGTTAGCTCCCAGAGCTACCTGGCCCTTTCAGTCTTTCTGGCTTAAACTCTTGAGTGATGGATTGTGATTGTCCTAGCTCATCATTTAATTTTATTTTTATCAATGTTTATTTAAAACTAATTTATTTATGAAAAAGAGGGAGAGGAAATTGGAGCATCACTCTGGCATGTGCAATGCTTATTATCGAACTTGGGACCTCATACTTGAGAGTCTAACACTTTATCTAGTGTGCAACCTCCCAGGTTGCCATTTATCAATTTTTTTTTTCCTCCTCCAGGGTTATTGCTGGGCTCGGTGCCTGCACCATGAATCCACCGCTCCTGGAGGCCATTTTTTCCCCCTTTTGTTGCCCTTGTTGTAGCTTCATTGTGGTCATTATTATTGCCCTTGTTGACGCAATTCGTTGTTGGATAGGACAGAGAGAAATGGAGAGAGGAGGGGAAGACAGAGAAGGGGAGAGAAAGACAGACACCTGCAGACCTGCTTCACCGCCTGTGAAGCGACTCCCCTGCAGGTGGGGAGCCAGGGTTCGAACCGGGATCCTTACGCTGGTCCCTGCGCCTTGCGCCACATGCGCCGCTTAACCCACTGCGCCACTGCCCGACCCCCTACCATTTATCTATTTTTATGAACACACACACACACACACACACACACACACACACACACACACAGAGAGAGAGAGAGAGAGAGAGAGACAGAGAGACAGAGACAGACAGGCAGACACTTAACGCATTACTCAGTTATGGCATATGGAAGTCCTGGGCATTGAGCCTGAGACCTCAGTCATGCAAGTTCTGTGATTTAATGTTAAGCTGTCTCCCTGGCCCTCAGATTATAATTTTCTTTCAGAAAAGAATTCTATGAGGCAGCAAGGCTCTGTGTAACCAAATACTACCATATGGGTTACTTTGAGTGGTGGTGGACAGGTCCAGAGATTCACGTCTACACACTGGGCAGAGTCTTCCCATGAGACAAAAGAATGTACCAGCACAGCTGCAACATGCCACCCAGCGGCAGGACTATGATTAAACATCTTCTTTAAAACTTGATTTTTATACTTATGTGTTTGTTTTGGATAGAGAGAGAAATTGAGAGGGGAGAAGGAGACAGAGACATTTATAGCACTGCTTCATGGCCCATGAAGCTTTCCCAATGCAGGTGGGGGCTGGGGGACTTGAACCCAGGTCCTTGTGCATGATAATTTATATGCTCAAGTCGGTGAGCCCTAAACATGCCCAGCCCCTAAACATCTCTTTGTTTGTTTTCCTGCCCCTCCGTTGATTAAACGTCTGAATAAATTTAAATGTAGACCCACTGGTAGGACTGTAGGCAGTGGCATTTGTTTTATAGCTGTAGATTAGACTGATTGTCCTCCAAGTAGGCAAGAACAAAGTGTCTCTGAAAATCAAGTCAGTGACTATTTTCTCCAAATTTGTCTCCAACTTCTCACTCTTTGGCTGCAGGACAGCTGGCCCAACTCAGATGCTGAGTGCAGTCTTGATGTACAGATGAGACAGAAGTTTTTGCTAATTGAAGGAATCCATCAGTCAAATACCCCATGATATGGAGGTAATTTCTAGCAAAGGTTTTTGTGGCATTAATTTGTTTTACTCTGACAACTTGATTAATCAGTTTTATTGTGACAACTTGTTTTGCTGCAATGCTGCCTAATCAGGGAGCTGTCACTGAAATACTTTATGGCTTCCCTGTTTTCTATCACAAATCAAAAACTCCAGCGACAGCTCACCAACATAAGAAGCAGTGATAATTAAAATGCATTCCGACAGAATTAGGAGACATTCAGTTGGGCGATGTTATTAAGAGAGATTGCCCTTGCAGAGAAAGGGACAATCAGACGACACTCTTCCTAAGTAATCATGTGACTTTCCAGGCAAATCCCAAATGCCACACCTGTGTACAAGTTCAGGGGGCAAGTGGAGAGCTTCACAAGCACCTCTGCTGGGTGTCTGAAGTTTTCTCTCCTGGGTCCAGGGGAAGCAGAGCCTCTGCTCATGGCTGATTGGTAGGAACAGAACCAGTAGGAATCAGCCAATAGGTAGCAGGTAGTAGGGAAAACTTGACTGGAATAGAGTGTTTTACAGGGAAAGCATCGGAAGCTCATTCTCACCTGCTTCCTAGGAGCTGTTCAGGAAGTAATGGGAAGGTAGATCAGAAACACAGAGAGAAAGAAATGAGAGCATGTAACTTCTAGAGGGGACATGGCTAGTGGTCATTTTCAGTAACTCAAGAAATTAATTTTTCTGCCTTTTGCTTCTCATTATACCTACAGCTGAGGTGGTGAAATGATGTGCTAAAAGCACAATCCTCAGCAGTCTGAAATCTGCTAGATTGATAATATTTATGAAAAAGAAAGCATAATCCTATTTCTCAGGTCCTTAGATTGTACTAGGTGCTGTGTAAGCAGCTCTGTGTACATTACATTATTTAATCATCACAACCATATAACAGACATTGCCAGCTGTGTCTTTAAAAATATGTACTTAATTGATTTATTTACTGGGCAGAGATAAACTGGGAGGGCAGGGGAAGATGAGAAAGAAAGACACCTGTAAAGAATGTCCCCTGCAGGTGGGGACCAGGGGCTTGAACTTGGATCCTTGCACTCAACCGGGTGTACCACTGCCTGGTCTCCTGTCATCTCTGTTTTTTCTAGGAACTCAAACTGAGGCTCAGACAAGATAATAAGATGTCCACAGTCTAATAACAAGTGAAAAATGCAGGTTGGTCTGACTCCAAAGCTGTGGTTTTCCATTGGGCTTCACCTGGGCTCCACTCATGATCTCCCTGCCCAGAGCTATCCCCTGTGGCAGCCTGATTTCCTTCCCATGGAGAATGGCACTGTTGGCATGGTGTACTGTCTGCCATCTGTTCAGACACAGGTGGAGTGGCTTTCTGACTCATGGTCAGATGGGTGGGCACAGCAGGCCCAGTGGTGCGTGCAGAAGTGCAGAGGGCCGGGGAGCCCAGCTCCCAACACCCGGCAGCCTGTCTCCTTGCCATCCTGAGTTATGAATGGGCGCTATGTGTTCTCCAGAGGAGGGTCCTGATTTGTTAAGAGCTATGGAGATGAGTGTTATGATAAGCAGGACATTTATTGCCCCAGATGCCACAGGGCACACAAGTCAATATGTTACATGCTCCTTTAGCATGCTTGGCTCTAATGGAACAGGTTGGAAATAATTGGCTTTTTAAGAAATGCTGCATTTCATCTCATTTCTGTCAGAAGGCACGCACCCGCTGGGTGGCCGTAACTCCAGCCATCACAAATTCGAATACCTCTTTCTGAGATTGGCAAGTGCTGCAGGGAGGGTGGAGAAAATTTGCAAGATGGCAAAGAAGTTGTCTCCAAGGACATGTACAGATTTAGGTTTTTTTTTTGTGGTTGTCTAGGGTTTCTAAATTCTTTAACAGTTGGACATTTTCCACTTGGTAGGATTTCCTTAACTGTGTGATTAGTCATTTCACTACCACTTGATTAAGCTCTAGCATCCCTGGCCTGGGATAGTTGGAAACAATTTCTCTTCTCCTTCACTATGGATTTCCAGTGGCAGTCTCTAGGATGGTAAATGGCACAATTCTTGAAAGTGGCAAGTTTAAAAATCAACAGAAGGATGTACTTGTGTGCCATGTAGAGTCTACTAGGTAACACACTGGTTGTTTTTATAGGGAGAATTGCGTGTAGGGAATTGATTAAGCAGATATTAGAGAGTCTAGACAGCACAGAGGTAATGTGGTGAGTAGTCAGTGATGTAACTCCCAGCCTAGGACTAGAAAACAGACGGAGGAGGTTGGGCTTTCAGGACCAGAAGCTCCGAGGAAGAGCCCACATTCTTGGGACTCAAACATTGGAGGTGGGGGCTCTGCTCGTACCTCTGAGTGTTTCTGGGAGTTTAGGAAAAAGCTGAAAAAGGAAACTAACTTCTGCCATAAGCAGCCATGGGGGTGAGTGACACTTGAAGGAGGTAAACAGAGCTGAGCATGTCTACCTTCTAATTTTCCACAGTCCCTCTAGCACCCTCTACTGATAAGGGCCTAACAGGGCACCTGCTGGCAAAACAGATGTAGTTTGCAGGGCGCCAGCTCCATTTACACAGTAGAGTATAAGAGTGGATTTGGAACATAATAACAAGCACAACAAGATAGTGGCTAAGAGCATCTAAGAAGTAAGCTGCTCAGATCTGATAAGACCCTAACTGTGTGTATAATGTCACTGCCCATTAAGGGCTCTAGAGGGGAAAGGAAGCCACGTGTCATGCTGAGATTTGCAGCAAAGGCTCAAATGGAGATGCTGTGTGGGTACTCTTCTGATAAGACCCTATTCCCTTGGCTAAATATATTGTTACTTTAACCAGACCATGTGTTTTCCTCCTGGTGAGCAGGAGTACCTGAAAAGGTTGCTTTGGGATGAAGTAGAACATAGGACTTGTGTTTTTTGTTGCTGTTATGATCAGGGCATCACTGCTCTGGGTCAGCTTTTTTCAGATAGGGGCTGTGGTGTCTTTCTCTCTCACTCTAAGTTTCCTTCAGTATAGTGAGGCTTGAACCTGGGTCATGTGCAAGATAGAGCAAGTGTGCTATCCCGGTGAGCTATTGGTTAGATTTTAGAAGAAGTGCTAGTTAAAATGATGGAGAAAATGGGACCCTGAGAATGCTTTAGTTACGATAGGGAGGCTGACTTCAAAGAGAAAATTAAAGTGCTAGTGAT
Source organism: Erinaceus europaeus (assembly GCF_950295315.1). NCBI lineage: Eukaryota > Metazoa > Chordata > Mammalia > Eulipotyphla > Erinaceidae > Erinaceus > Erinaceus europaeus. The sequence goes on along the minus strand of NC_080181.1, from coordinate 20,622,058 downwards.
ACATTATTACTTTAACATAAGTCATTTTTTTCCTTCTCCTTTTTCAGAAAAGTCTTTTGGAAGAGATGACCTTGGTTTTCACTACTTGGGACAAACTAAATGAGTTCTTCTTTTAAATGGCTTTCAGGGGGTAGAGCATCAGAAATAATTTTATACTTCAGAAAGGTGATTTTAAAGTACCAGAATACTTTAAAAAATTCCAAATAAAAATGGTCTTGAACATAGTTCAGCTAAATTTAATTTGGTCTAGGAAAAGCCATTCATTCTGGAATGAGCATGACTGAGAAAACCAGGAAGAGGGCTGAAAGACAGCTAGCTCCCTTGGAGAGAGTGATGCTTGCTATATGTGTGACCAGGTTTCAACACCAGCCTCAGTTGCACCAAAGGAGACTCAGTACTGTGGTTTCTCTCCCTTCCTCTCTGTCTCTCTTTTCTTGCTCTTTCTACCTGAAAAATTCTCACTTTAAAATTATTTACTTATTTATTATCTTAATGAGACGGAGAGATAAAGCCTACAGCACTGCTTAGCTGTGGCATATAGTGGTGTCGAGGATTGAGCATGGGGCCTCAGGCATGCAAGTCTGGCGTGCTACCTCTGTCTGTCCTCTGCCCCCCTCCCCCTACCCACACACACATTTTTGTCTTTGCTGGGGTTTCACCATTCTGGGCTGCCAGTAGGAGAGAGAAAAGATATCATAGCAGTAAAACTTTTCTCAGTGCAATGCAGACTGGGCTTGAACCTGGTAAAGCAGGCACCCTCCCAGATCAGCCATCTCGTTACCCTCTCTGCTTTTCTCTTTCTTTTCTCTGTCATCAAACCATATGCTCCCATGACACAACTATACTTCTCCGGTAGGCACATTTGGGTCTCTGCTGTCATTTCCACAGCGAGTTTCCTGGTTGGATAGACAACTCTATGTTAAGGGCATAACTTGAGATGGACTAAGCTGTAATAATGTGAGTGTCAAAAAAGTAAATAGCAGCCATGATACATTATACCAAATTACGCGTGTGAAAGACCACAAGTCCACAATGATTACCAAGTGAAACAAATAAATTGTGCTGACATGAGCCAATTGATTAGTGCCAGATTTCAGAATTACAAATGTACTAACCCCTGAGGTAGAAACATGGCTACTTCTGAAGGCCAGAGTATTGGTCTGTGGAGAGAAAAATTGCTCCTGGTGGTTCTCAGTTCTCATGATTGGAATTGCCAAGATAAAGAGATTTTAAGTCAGAGCCAGGAGTTCTTGGAAATAAATGGGCTTTTTGTGGTGCTGGAAACCTGCAGACAGAGATACTGTTCATGGTCACTTGGGCATTGCCTCAACTTTCCTCCCCAGGAAAAACATCTTTGCTGAGAGTCTAACTCGAGAATAAGAGTGTCCTATACATCTTAAATAAATAAATCTTATTAAGAGCTTATTTATTTTTTTCTAAGTTCTTTCTTACTGGTGCTCTCATAATCTGTCCTATATTCCACGTGTTTCTTACATCTTTAGCCTGCTCTTTTCCACTGGTTATTCATCATCCTTTAACTATATCTAAATCTCTGCTCTCTTGTAAAAAGCAATTAGGCAAAGAAAACCAAAAACTAACAGCAGACATTCTCTAGACAAATGCATAAGCTCCAGACCAAACCTAGAACTCTCCTTTGGCTCTGTGTCTCTTTTTCTTTCATTTTGATTGATTGATTAATTGAGAGGTGGTACACATGTTACCAGTTGCAGGGATCCAAGTTCAAGCCCCTAGTCCCCACCTACAGGTGAGAAAGCTGCAAGAGTGGTGAAATAGTGCTATAAGTGTTACTCTTCCTCCTTCTCCCTCTTTTTCTCTCCCCTTCCTTCTCATTTTATCGATTAAAAAAAAGGCCATTGGTGGTGATGGATTCATTATATATGCACTGAGTTCTAGCGATAATCCTGGTGGGTTTAAAAAAAAGTAAAGAGGACCAGGTGGTGGCACACCTGGTTAAGCAAATACATTACAGTGCTCAAGGACCCAGGTTCAAGCCCCTGGTCCCCACCTGCAGAGGGGAAGCTTCACAAGTAGTGAAGCAGGGCTGCAGGTGTCTGTCTTCCTCTCTATCTCTCCTTCCCTTCTCAATTTATCTGTCTCTATCCAAAAATAAATAAATCAATATTAAGAAATAGAAAAAAATCAACCTTAAAATATATAGCTAGGGAGAGAGTGAGATTGAACAAGAGTACTGCTTCACTGCTTGTGAAGTTTTCCTGCTACAGGTGGGAACCAGGACTTGAACCGAGGTCCTTGAACATGGTAATACATGCACTCTACCAGGTGCATTAGCACTCAGCTCCAGTGGCTCTGTTTTTCATATGGGGAGAGGGATTGTCACACTTATTTTTTTCTCATAAACAAGAGAGACAGAGAAGGAGACAGCACAGTGCTGCTCCACTGATTATGAAGCTCCCCTCCTGCAGGTGCTCCCTTGTGGTGGTTGGAGATTGGAGCCCTGGTCCTTGTGCATGGTGAAGTGTGTGCTGCTGAGGGTCATCCACCTCCCTGCTCTTTGTCATGCTGCTTTGCACAGTAGTTGCGCCTTTCTGCATATTCACTAGCAATACATAGGTACTGCAACTTTTCACTTCCTTGCTAACACTTATTGTCCATTATTTTGTGCAGTAGGCATTTTCCTAATGTATATAGTGGCATCTTGCTGTGATTTTGATATGCTCTTCTTTAATAATTGGTGATATTGGGGGCTGGGCAGTGGTGCACTTGCTTAAGTGCACACATTACTGTGTTCAAGGACCTGAGTTCAAGCCCCACCCCCCACATGCAGGGAGGGGAGATACATAAGCTGTGAAGCACTTGTTTTGTTCTGTGTTCTCACACATATGAAACTATTTGTAATAGTTGTTCTGACACTCTTGTCTAATTCCATCTTGTAATTCAGAGTCCGTTTCTAATAACAGACTTTTTTTGGGGGGTTACGAGTTATATTTTATTGTTTTCCTATACACTTGACACATTTGGATAGGATGCCAGCTATTTCATGAATTTAATGTTGATGACTGGATTGTGTGTATTCCTTTGGGATTTGTTGAACTCATCACACTGTTATTTGAGTTTATTTCTGTTCTTTTAAAGTTTGATTTTATACTTTATTAAGGTGACTTTAGAGTAGCCTTTATTCCAGGACTAATTAACTCTCTAAAAAAAAATCGACAGTTGATTCCTCTCAGATGCTCCCTGGACTGTGAGCTCTCCCTACTTGGTGACAGTATAAATTATTCCTAACTCCTTTGAGCTCCAAAAATTGTTTGGCTTACTGATTTCATTCTAGAATCTCAGGTCATGAATGTGAGGATTACTATTTGGCAAAAAAAGAAGAAGAAATCCTGGTCTGTTGATCTCTGGTGGCTTCTCTCTGTGCAGCTACCTTTCTTCCTCATCTTTTCATATAAGTTCTGTCTACCTTGGTCTCCATGAACTTGACTCAGAGAGAATGTTGGGTTCTGGGTGTACAGCTCCTCTCTGCCCTGTGACCTGGAGACTACCTCCAGGCAACGATCATGGACAGTCAGCTATAGCGTTCACTTGACTTCACTTCTCTTTTCTCAAGGATGCCTCATTTCTTATTTCCCAAAGTCTGAGTAGCATTGTTTATCTACTTGATCCAGTTTTCTAGCTATTTTTGCTAATCAAAGATACATCTAGATCCTGGCTGAAAGTGGAAGTTGTCACCTAAACTTTTAGAATACTATTTTATTCCTTTTGGGGTTGAAATATTTTATTTTTTCCTTTTAGCTAAATTCCACACAAGTCTTTATTTTTCTTTGAGTAAATAATGAGCCTTCAGAAATATGGATATAAGAAATACAAAGGCCAGAGTTATAGATCCTCATTTATATAAACTAGAACTATTTTTTTTTTCTCCCAAAGTATTGCTCAGCTCAGTCTTACGGTGGTGCTGGGGACTGAACCTGGAAACTCAGAGCCTCAGGTATAAAAGATTTTTTGTATAATCATTATGCTATATCCCCAGCCAGAATTAAGTACTCCTGTTTTAAATCTTCTTTCCTAAATAATTATGATAGTAATAATCTAGCACATGTTTTTATAATAATAGGAATTATTATTTTTTGTTTGTTTATTTTGGGGGGATAAATGGTTTATAGTGAATCCGATTGTTGGTGCTTGAGTATAGTTTCTCAGTTTTCTACCAAACACACTCACCCCCAGCGTAGATTCTTTTCCATCATCTTGACTGAGCACCTGAGAGCCCCTCCTTCCAGTGTCTTTTACTTCGGTGCAATACACCAAACACAGGAATTATTTTAACTTTTTACATATATTGATTCACTTGTCACAAGGGCTCTGTAGTTGCAGTATAGTGACACTCTTGTGTAAATGAGACTATGAGTAGTGCTGTGGTTACATTGTTTGCTTGAGGCTAGACAACTGGTGAGTGGAACAGGGATATGAAGCCAGGGAGTCTGACTGCAGAACTTGAACTCAGATCCACTACACCATCCTGCTGGCATCAGTCCCCTGCCCCTGAGCCTCTGTCCTATTTTCTTTACTGCTTTCTCACAGACAAATTGGATGATGAAATCTTACAACTTTCCAGGCCATTAAGAGGAATATCTTTTTGTTTGTTTGTTTTAGAAACTTACATAAAATAAAATTACATTATGAATGTAATTATATGACTTTTGTTGAAACATACGAAATTGCATTTTTGTTTTCTTCCTTGTCTATTACATGTCCATGATTATACATAAATATTCCAAAAAAAGAAAAAGCTAATATCCATACAGATCCATACAGGGTAGTGAAGCATCAGATAATCTTGCCTCTGTTTCTTCACAACTTTTTCTCTTGCTCCACTTAGTTCTTTTAAAATTTTTTTTTTTTTTGCCTCTAGGGCTATTGCTTGGGCTCAATGTCTACACTATGGATCCCCTGCTCCTGTCACCAGTTTTTCAAGGTTTTTTTTTTTTTTTTTTGATAAAACGGAAATTGAGAGGGGAGGGAAAGATAGAGGAGAGAGACACCTGAAGACTTGCTTCACTGCTTGTGAAGTGAATCCCTTGCAGGTGGGGAGCTGGGAGCTTGAACACAGATCCTTGTGCTTTGTACTGTGTGCTCTTACTTAACTGGGCACTTGGTTGCTCTCTAAATGTGTTGAGCTGAGGTCTTCCCACCTCCTCTCACTCCTGTGTGGGACCCTCTGTGTCCAGATGCATTTTTGGTTTATTTATTATTTTGAATGGTTATATTCTGTACTGCCTAAGAAAAGATGCGTGGAAAGCCAGTTTTTTGAAACCATGCTTTCTGTAATCATCTAGAATTTAGTTTTTATTCTACCTTTGATTGCCAGTTCATGTTGTATAGGTTCTAGGCTGAAATTATTTCCGTTACGACATGTAAAGACATTGTGTTGGTTTCTAGCTTTCAGAGTCTGATTCTAGTTATGTGACTGTTTCTTCTCCCTCTTTCCCTCCTTCCCTGCCTTCCTCCCTCTCTCCCTTTCTTCTTTTCTTTCTTGCCAGTAGGGTTATTGCAGGGGGCTTAGTGCTGGCGCTACAAAGCCAATGCTCCCAGTGGCCATTTTGTCCTTTTTTTTTTTTTCTATTTTATTTGACAGCACAGAGAGCAATTAAGAGAAGAAGGGGAGATAGAGAGAGAGAAAGATAGACACCGGCAGCCCTGCTTTCATTGCTCATGTGAATGAACCTGGGTTTGCTCATGGTGATATATACACCACTGCCTGGCCTCCTTATTGTTTTTACTATTTGGCCTTTTGAGAGCATATCTATGGCCTTGGTGTTGTACGGTTTCAAAATGTATGTGCTTTTTTTTTTTTTTTTTTTTTTTTTTTATCTTTACTAGGAGTAGCTTGTAACTTTGGGGAAATACTCATTTGAGGGAATTTAAAAATAGCTGTATCCCCTTTGCTTGTCTGTTATTTCTTTCTGGGTATTTCAATGTTGAATCTCCTAAACTGATGCTAACTCTTAATCTTTGTTTTTAAAATCTCTCTCTTTTTTTTTTTTAAGGACAAGTTCTCAACTTTATCTTCCATCCTTTCTATTGATTTTTTTCTTGTGTCAGCTATTATATATTTTGTTAATTTCAAGATCTTTTTATTTTGACTGTTCCTTTTCATAGCAATCTATTTTTGTCTCTCCTTGTGTCTTGAATATCTCTTCTTTTTTTCTGAGACTATTTATTACAATTGAAAAACTATTCGTCTCCATTGTCTCCATTTTCACTTTTTCTGATTGACTTGAGCTCTCTCTCTCTCTCTCTCTCTCTCTCTCATTACCTCTCCCTTCTTCCCTTCCTCTTTTCTTATCCTGCTGAATGTACTCAAAGGTCTTGATACCTTTGATTGACCCTTCTTGTTTCAGAGTAAAGCTCAAAGAGAGCTGTTTTTTGAGTGGTGTTTGTTGACTGGTATGTAAAGTGAGGGTGGTCCAGAAAGGTCTCTGCTGCTCTATTCTGAAACTCATAAATGTCTGTATCTTGGAACAGAACAGGAGGTCTATTCTCTTGAACTGTTCTATTTCCCCAGAGAAGAATCTACCAATTTCCTGTCTGGAATCTACTTAATTAGAATTGTATCTTGAAGCAGAGCAATGAAAGGAGGCTAGGAGTCTCTCTCTCCCCCAAATGCCAATTTTAATTACACCTCTGTCCTTTATCTTTTTGTTGGCTTGGTCTCCTTATCTGTGTCGTTCCTTTGGCTTAGCTTTGCCACAGAGTGAATCATCCATTTCCTCCCGGGCTGGGAAAGGGTTGTTGTATGGCTCTGCCACTACCTGGAGATCTACTTTTTCACTTTCATTTAGTCGGGTTTTTTTTTTTTTTCATCCTGAAATTTTGCCTTCTGCCTTTCATAGCTCCTGATGCTGTGGGACCAGGAGTGTAGTGGTGTTCTGTATTGTGGCTTGACATCAGCACCCTCCTCTGCATGCACTTGGTATTCAGTTTTCTCAGATCTGTTAATGCCATTTCCTCTTTTCCATCAATCCATCATCGGGTGCTGTCTCTCATCTGCTTGTGGGTTATAGCATTTTAATTTTTTAATTCTCATTTTACTGGGATATTGGGAAGGAAAAGAGGTAAATTTACATGTTCATTTAACTGATAGTTGGCATATCTGTTTCCTTCTTTTGATATTCAAGGCCTTCCCACTCCAAATACCTTTGCTGGACAAAAAAGTAGTTCATTCTAACTGTGATCCAGGCCTGCATTTGCAGTTGGGGATGAAATCCCATTTCTTGGCTTCATGCAGGGAGAGGCGTTGAAATGTTTTGTCATCTTGGAGGCACATCTGGCGCCTCTTGTTCCATAGGATTCAAACTCCAGCCCCCACTGCCTTTCTCAGTCCTGCTGCCCTGAGGAACCAGCATGTCTCATGACTAGCCACAATTAGAGCCTACGCAATTTTCATAAAGATTTTCAAAAATGAAGACATTTCTCTAGCCATTCTTCTGTGACAGCATTTGGGCTGAAAGGTGGAGCACATGAATCTGCCTTTCCTAACATTCAGTACACTTAAAATATTACTTTGTTTATTGGAAAGGATGTGTTACTTATCCTTAACTAAAATGCTAGATGCATTCAACTTTTTATTTGTTCTTTAAAAGGAATCCAAAGAAGCTAACCAGGTTAAGTTTGTTTATTTATTTATGTATTTATTTATTTCTTCCACATGATTAATTTTTTTCCCCCTTGAGGGTCAGTGTTTCCCTTGGATGATTGCAAAAGTCTCCTAATTGTCTGCGAGGCCTCAGTCTCATTCCAGCTTCAATTCATCTTCTAGATATATTTCTCTAAAACTTGTATGTGATCCAGGCCTTCTGTTTAAACATTGGAGGACCCCTTTAGGTCCATAGTCTGGCTCTTCCTGTCTCACCAAACAACCTCAGCTATTCTTTTCTCTGTGAGGCCTCCCTCTTCACACCCTCTCAGTTAAACCCCCCCACATGGTTGCTTTTTTTTTTTTTTTTAATGTGATTTAGGTTCTGATGTCCATCTGCCCTTTTGATGTAGTCTAATGTTAATGAGTTTCCCCCATGTCCTTGAAGGTCTTAGAGAACTTGTCAGTTTCCTAATAGAAATACCATAATGTTTTCCCACACTATCTGTTGTTGAGTTTTAAAGTGAGCTTAAATATAACACTAATATAAATATAACACTAATATAAAGATGCTTTGTACACACACATCTGTGTACCGCTACTAATTTACTTTAAATTTCCTCTATTGGAAATCTTTAATCCAGGAAATTGTTTTTAGATCTTTAATCCTCCCATACGCCCCACACACAACTCAGCATCTTGTGGTTACAATTTCTAGTTTTGTTTGGATGTCAGAGAATGTTGCTCATGGAATCTAGGCATTTAAAAGCATATCGACGCTTTTTTTGTAGCTCAATATCAGTGTTTACAAATGTTTCGTGGGTATGTGAAGAGAAGGTGCACTTGGTGATTGCAGGGTACATTGTCTGATGTATTTGTATTAACTCCACCTATTAATTTTATTCAAATCCTGTCTTATTTTTCTTAATCTATCAAGAAAGAGTTGGTGGTTAACTACTCTACAATTACTGTGTTGATTAATTTGCCTATGAGTTGCCAACAATGTTTGCTTTTCATAGTGTGGTGCTGAATTATTTGACACATGAAATTATCACTATTATATTTTCATTGGGATTGGTAATGTTTATTAATATAACATGACATTTTATGGTTGGTGAATGCTATTGTTGAGAGTAACATCTTTTTAGAATCTAACATTGTCATTTCTGTGCTGCATTGTTTTTGCACTTGCCTGAAAAATCTTTACTCACTCTTTACTTGATACCATTTTTTTTTTTTTTTTGCTGCTTTGCTTTGTGTCTGTTTCTTATAAGCAGTGTATAGTAAGATTACAATTGGTGGCACAGTTGGAGAGTGTTTTCATTTTAGTAGGATCATTAGGCTCATGTTATTTATTTCATGATTGATTTGGTTTTTTATTTGCCTTGTATTTTATGTTTTCTGTTTTTATGCTTCTTTGCCTTTTTTTTGTTTTCTATCATAAGCTATATGGAATGCTTTATATCTTTTTATATTCTTCATTGATTTGGAAAATACATCTTGTTTAAAATGCTGCTTCTGATCACCTTTAAGTATTAGAAACTAAATATATGCTTTAAAAAGTTTTTACTGCTATCTTAAAGAAAATGCACAAAGCACATATGCTTAGTGTTATTGAATAACTAAGCAATAACTCCATAGTCACTATCTTTTACTTTCAACCCTTCTGTATCCTGGTGGATTTGATATACTTCCTGTATGAGTGCGGTCTTAACCATGACACAACCTGCATATCATTGGTTTTCAGTTGGAACATTCAGTCCACTTAGATCTAATGTAATTAAGCCCTCAAAGGCATTTAATCTACCACCTTATTTTGTGTTTTCCATTTGTTGGGCCTCTTCTACTTAATTTTAATTTTCTTGACATTTTTTTATATGAAGTTTTTTTTCTTTATCAGAAAAGTTTCACTATGCTGGGTCTTTTTTTTCTTCCTTTCTCTTTTTCATATTTGGGATTCACCTTTCCAGGCTTTTTCAGATTTAAAAAAAAAGGGGGGGGGAGTGGAAGGGCTCCAAAAATGAGGAGAGACTATGAAGAGTATTCACCAAAGAAGAGATACAAAAGACCATATGAAAAAATGCTCCAAGTCATTGATTTTCAGAGAAATGCAAATAAAGGCAACAGTGAGATACCACTTCAATCCTGTGAAAATGAATGTCACACATCAGAAAAGATAGCAGCAACAAATGCTGGAGAAGTTGTGGGGACAAAGGAACCCTCTTGCACTGTTGATGGGAATGTCAGTTGGTCCAACACCTGTGGAGAGCAGTCTAGAGAACTCTCCCTAGAAGTGGACTTTCCAACAATGACCCTGCAATTCCTCTCTTGGGGATATATCCTAAGGAACCCAACACACCCATCCCAAAAAGATTTGTGTACACCTATGTTCACAGCAGCACACTTTGTAATAGCCAAAACCTGGAAGCAACCCAGGTGTCTAACAACAGATGAGTGGCTGAGCAAGTTGTGGTCTATAGACACAAGTTTCTCCTCTCTCCCTCTTTCTATGTCTCTCTCAGAGAGAAAGAGAGTGAAAGAGACCCAAATTACTGACTTCCTTCAGCTCAGTGAAGGCAGGGCTCAAACCTGGGCTCAGCAAAGCAGCACACCATCCAAGTGAATGAACCACTTTGCCAGCTCCTCTAGAATCAGGGAAGGAGAGCGTATGGTGAATTCTGTTATTATTATACTGGGAATGTTTTCATTTTTTATTTCTATTTTTTATACATTTTTATTATCTTTATTTATTGGATAGAGACAATCGAGAGAAGGAGAAAGAGAGACACCAGCAGCACTGCTTCACCACTCACAAAGCTTTCCCCCTGAAGGTGGGGGCCAGGGGCTCGAACTTGGTCCTTGTGCACTTTAACATGAACTCAACCAGGTGCACCGCCACCTAGCCCCTATATTTATTTATTTATTTATTTATTTATATTGCTACCAGGGTTATTGTTGAGGCTTGTTTGCACACACTGAATCCCCTACTTTATCTTTTTAATAGAGACTAAAATAAGGAAGGAATGGAGATAAGGATAGAGAGAGGGGGAGAGGGGAGAGACAGAGGGTGGGGGAGAGAGGCAGAGATGCATCACTGCTGGTGAAGCTTCTCACCTGCAGATGGGGACCGGGGACTTAAACGTGGACCCTCACTCCTGTTGATGTGTCCCCTCTGTGAGATGCACCACTGCCCAGCCCTCCCCCCAGATTTCTTCATTGCTTTTTTTTTATTTCTGAAAGATAGTGGTTTTTTTTTTTTTTTTTTTTGCACTAGAGTATAATTGTAGGTGGGCACCTGCTTCCTTTTAGTACATTTAGACACCATTCTGATTTCTGGTACTATTGATGTTTTTTGAAAAGTAACTGTTGCTCTTTTGAAACAATCTATTGACTCTGATTAATAAAAACTCTTTTCTCTGCTTTTTTTTTTTTTAACAATCTAGTTAAAAATCTGGATTGAGGGGGGGGATAATGATTTACAAGACAGTTGTCACAGTTTCCTATCTCTCCATGTTAGTTGTCTGCACAATGCTTACCATGAAATGCAGTCTTCTTCCACTGTGATCTCCCTTTCTTTGATTCTTAAGTTCTGTCCAAGAGTAAGATCCTTCAGTATCCATCCTTCTCCTTTCTCCTGGCTTGCTCCTTTTTTTTTTTTTTAATCAGTGTTGGGAGTGTAGATTCCTTTTATTTTTAAATTTCTTCTTCTTTTTCTTCTCCTTCTCCTCCTCCTCTTTTTCTTCCTCCTCCTTCTCTTTTTTTTCTTCTTTAAATTTTATTTATTTATATTTATTTATTCCCTTTTGTTGCCCTTGTTTTTTTTTTTTTTTTTTTTTCTACTAAAGCACTTATCATCTCTGGCTTCTGGAGGTACAAGGGATTGAGCCTAGGACTTCAGAGCCTCAGGCATGAGAAACTCTTTGCATAACCATCATGCTATCTACCCCCTAAGTTTCTTTTTTCTTTTCTATTTTTACTTGTCAGGACAGAGAGAAATTGAGAGGGGAGAGGGAGACAGAGAAGGAGAGAGCTAGACACCTGCAGTCCTGCTTCACCACTTGTGAAGGATCACCCTGCAGGTGGGAAGCCGGGGCTCGAACCTTGTGTACTTTCATATGGTGATATGAGCACTTAACGGGGTGCACCACTGCCTGGCTCCCCATGTAGGTTTCTTTTTAGTCATCCCTTTCAGGATTTGTTGGGGTCCTTAAGTATGAATATTATTGTTTTTGATTAATTCTGGAAAACTCTCACTAATTATACCAAATATTGCCTTTCCTCTGTTCTCTCCCTTTTCTTTCTGGAACTATTGTTTTTATATTCTGGAGCATTTTTCTACTCCTGTCTAATTTGATACTTCTTTGTGCTGTTATGTTCCTCAACTATTACACTAATCGATTGTATTTATTTATTTATTTTTTATAAAATGGAAGTATTGACAAGACCATAGGATAAGAGGAGTACAATTCCACATAATTCCCACCACCTGAACTCCGTATCCCATTTCCCTCCCTTGAAAGCTTCCCTATTCTTTATCCCTCTGGGAGTATGGACCCATGGTCATTATGGGGTGCAGAAGGTGGAAGTTCTGGCTTCTGTAATTGCTTCCCACTGAACACGGGCATTGACAGGTCAATCCATACTCCAGGCCTGTCTCTCTTTCCCTAGTGGGGCGGGGGATCTAGGGAGGTGGGGATACAGGACACATTTGTGGGATCGTCTGCCCGGTGAATTCAGGTTGGCATCATAGTGTCTGGAACCTGTTGGCTGAAAAAGAGTTAAGATATAAGGCAGAACCATTGTATTTATTTTAAGAAATTCTTAGACATTCTACTTACTCAAGAAAAATATTGCCAATATTTTGCATCTTCAAGTTAGAGTTTCATCTCCTGGTTGTTATGTTTTATGGGTTGTTAGGAGGCAACAAGTATAGCAGTGATGGGACATCATTCTATCTTGACTTACTGCTTAGTAAAGCTTGGGGATTCCACTGTCTTAAAGACAGAAAGGAAAGAAAGGAGGCAGCTGCTGGGGATGTGCAAGGGGGTGGTGAGGGCCTTGAAGCCTTGACAGGCAGCCTGGTAGAAGAAGAGCCTTTCATGGACATGGGATGCTAAGTTTCTAGGATCTTCTGAAATCTCCATCCTATGGATGGAAGGCAAACACTGGAAATGACCGTGGTTCATCTTCTATTTTCAGAAAGAAGAGGCAGTGAGGCACGCGCGCGCGCGTGTGTGTGTGTGTGTGTGTGTGTGTGTGTGTGTCCCTTCTATACCTGCTGTTCAGTCCAGTCTCCAGGTTGTCCAGAGGCTCTGTGGGTAGCGACCCTGCCTATACCCATGTCTACTTCCTCTGGAGCAGTAGGCATCAGCCTCTGTATTCTGAAGCACCAAGGCGGGCTATTAGCTCATGGAGAAGCTGGCTCTTGCTTCATTAATAGACTGTAGAGTAGTTATGAGTTGGGCTGTCGCCTGTGCCTTAACTGTTTCTGTACTGGGTTCAGAGGTTCTCCTGACAAACCTTGATGACAATACACTTGCTTCCCTGATGTGCAAACTCACATGTCTCCACAAGTTTCTTTGATTTTTATTTTTTGAAGTGGGAGATTCAGGGCGCCTGCTCAAACTTGTTTGTGTAGATGGATCCTCTTGAGAGCTCTGGCCTTCCCTCTGCTTCTCCTAATAACAGAGGCAGCTGAAGCAAGCCTCCCTGAAGTCCACCTGTCTGCCACCTGGACTGTCACAAAAGGTACAGAGTGGCATGGGCAGGACTGCCAGTCCTAGGCAGAGTCCCCCTGTGTTGGTGATAAGCAGGTGCCTCCTTTTTACTTCTGTAAAAAGGAGAAACGAAGCACAGCACTGTCATTGATTTATTTTGATTGCACAGAAGAATCACATATGCATATATTAGAGTAATACAGGTAGTAGCAAATCACATCATAAGCACATTCTCTCAAGGCAGAAATCCCCTGGTTTTGGATAAGAAATCTCTTGACCCCTGAGGTCCTTGAGGATCTGAAGGGAGACTTCACGCCAGACCTCAGGTGGCCTGGAAGGGTGCTGCTGCTTTCTGAAGTCTCCCAGTAGTCACTCATTAAGTGTAAGAAACCAAAAGCTGTTTTCAAACATGCAAATGTTGTCTGGAAAGGGGAATATTAAGCTATAATTTGCATTAGCTTGCATTGATGTACCAGGTTAGTGCTTGTTTCCTACGAGAGTTTGGGGGAAGTGGAAATTGGTTTTGATTAGAGCTGGGGAGAGGGGATCAGCTGGGCCAGCAGGGCAGGCGTTGTCCCCATAGAAAAGCTATCCTGAGGGTGATAACTGGATGGCTAAGGATGGAGGTGGATGCAGAACTAAAAGAAGAGGTGGGGGTTCACCTCACGTGCAGCTGCTTGGATGGGACCAGCCCATTCACCACATGCATCGCACTGAGGCTTTGCTGATTGTCCTATAACTCCACATCTGCTCATCTTCTCAGCTGAAGCCAATCCATAGCTGTCCCTGCACCAGTTCCTCTGTTTTCTGCACACAGACAGCAACATCTTTAAGCCAAGGCCCACATCATTCTTATTAAACTGCAGAGTTTTGTCTTGTTGAATTCTGTTAAACATGAAGAGTGTGATCCAAGGTACTGTGGGCTTCACCAGGTCAGGGGAACAAATGGACCATTTGTTTTACAGTAGCTCTGAGAGTCCAGCCTGACTGTAAAAGACTGTATCATGCTGGGCCTCCAGTCCACTCCAGTGTGTCACCCAGTGTAAGGTGAGTGGAGAAAGCCACCATGGAACTGCTGGGTCATTTAGGGGAGAATTCTCATGAGGGGCTCCTGTTTGCTTTGTATCTAGGGAGAGAGGTAGCCTAGTCTTTTTGACATTGCAGTGTTCACCCTTTCCTGTATTCCTAGATGTGTAGAGCTGGCCCCTGGAGCAGAAAGGAACAAGGAACTTGCCAAAGAAAAAGAAATTCAATACCCCTTCCCTTTTGAAGCTCAGTGACATAAGATCTTCCCTGGAAGATTGAAATATCCCTGCACTGAGGTTCCTAGACAGGAAATAGACAAATAGTTGTGTAGGAAAGTCACCATGAGGACAGAAGATTTATGCTCACCTGGTTGAGTACACATGTTACAATGCACAAAGATCCAAGTTTGAGCCCCTGGTCCCTACCTGCAGGGGGAGAGCTTTTTGAGTGGTGAAGCAGTGTTGCAAGCGTCTTTCTGTCACCCCTTTCCCTCTTGATTTCTGGCTGTCTCTATCCAATAAGTAAAGATAATTAAAAAATTAGCATTAAAAGAAATTCTATACTCAAACACAAGACTGGCCTAAATCTGTAATTTCTTCTGCCAGTGCCATTTCATCCCTCTACTCCTTCTACCCTGCCCATGAGCAGTGAAGAGTGACTGGAGAAACCAACATATATTAATTAACACCACTGAGTTCAAGAGGCTCCTCAACTCTGCCCAACACTCCTACTCTATATTTCCGCTTAATTTACTCTTCAAGTCTCTATGATTTCTACCTTTTGTTTAATTTCTCCTTAGCCTCCAAAAGCCCTCCCCCACCTAGTCAACTGACAACCTCACTTTTCATTTTTCCAGGAACATAGAAGAACCAGAATAGAATCATGCTTTCCTATCTCAAAACCATGGACTTCTTGCTTCTGAGAGCCCTGCATTCTACCCCCATTCTACTAATGAAGATGTGGGCTCTGCTCAGTCCAAGGCAAGGCCTCACCTGTCTCTCAGATCTCCTCTCTTATCTTCCCTAGAATGATGCATTTCCATTGATCTCTTCTCTCCTGGATGACTGATAATTTCTTTTCTACTAGTCTAGAGATATACTGTCACTATCATTCAACCCATCAGCCTAAAACGAAGTAAACAATACCTCAGACATCCTAGATGGTCTTCTCTGATGTGTGTTTCCCTCCCTCCCCTCCTCATCTCTCCCTATCTCTCTTCTCCCCTCCCCAGCTATCCTGTCTGTCTGTCTGTCTGTCTATCTATCTATCTCTATCTTTGAATGTGTCTTTATGACTGCTGCTCAGCTGTAGTATATGGTAGTGTTGGGAATTGGACCTGGGACTCCTGGGGCCTTTGGCATGCAGATGGTGTGGTCCAACTTAGTGAGCTATCTTTATGATCTTCTCATGGTTTCTGTACCAGTTCTCTGCTCCCCACTAGAGTAGAATTCCTTGAAAGATTTGTCTTCAGTTTCCATTCTTTCCTCAGCTCATTCCAAGGGGACTCAAGTCTTCAATCCTCCTTTGGAACTGCGCTTTGTTCTGATTACCAGTGTGTCCTTTTGTCAAATATAATGGGTTAGTTCTCTTTCCTTATTCTGCTCTTCTATATACTTTTTTTTTCAATTAAATATTTTATTTCTGTGAAAGGTGTGGAATGGCTACTGTACTGCCACCTAGTCTCAGTCTGAACACAGCGCTGATACACTTGAAGCTCTCTGCAGTGCTCCCTCTTGGGTAGTTTAACTTTGATCTTACATTCTAAATACCACATGCTTCTAGTCTTCTTTCCATGTCTCTCTCCTTCCTTTCTATAATAGTATCTTCTTAACCATTAACCTGACTCAGTTTGAGACTTTCTATCTCTAGAAGATTTCATCCTACCCATGCCTTTAAACATTGTGTATATGCCGAAAACTCCACATTGCCCTCTCACTACAATTTTAAATGGCTTCACACTGAAACAAACAAGCAAACAAACCTGCTTCTCACCCGTCTATCTCCAGTGTAGTAATGCTTGCTGAGGTCAAATTCTAGCACTGACCCCCCCCCAAAAAAAACCATTTGATTCATTTTACATGACAATTAAAATTTCTTACATAATTACAAGTTTCAGGTGTGCACCATTAACATGCATCTATGTTAGAAGTCCAGTTCTATGCTTTACAATATGACTGGATTTAATCTTTCTGTTGTGTATATATACATCTTAGACATTTAGGTTGTTTCTAGTCTTGGCTATGGTAAATAATAGTCAAGCACTCAGCCTTGATGCTGTTCTTTCTAACTCCTCTGATCATCAGATTCAGAGGAGGAGATGCCACCAAGGAGGGTATACTTTGCTGTCATAGCCTGGAGGCCTGTGCTTTGGTCCTCTTTTGGGAGTTTCTGCAGATACTTAATAAGGTTGGGTCCCTGGTGGCAGGGTTGTTTGTTCCCTGCCACTTCTCACAACTCACAGTCTCAGATAGTTCCTTGGTAAGTGGGTCAGAAAACAGCTCTACTCAGGCATGCTTTCCTAAACCAGACAGGTTTAACGCTACCTTTGGGTAATTACAGCCAAGGAGAATTACATCTTCATATGCTTCCCTTCTCATGGTCAAAGGCAGCACCTACTTAGAGCCAGAGACTATATCTGCAGAAGTCTTTTGGGAGCTGTGGAATGCCAATCACTTCCTCAAAGGGAGAACTGGCAGGCAGAACTCTGCTGGTTATTTTTCCAGTGTCTCATCCTCATGCATCAATCAATTATTAGCATTTGTTTTTTCCAACTTGTTAATTAACCACAGATACTGTGTCTGTATGTTTCACTGTCTGAGTTGTCACAGCACCTAATTTGCAAGCAAACAGTTAGGCTGGGGTCCCTTTTCCCAGATTGCTGAGTGCAGTGGGTGGTTCCTTGGCTACTCACTAGGGTAGCTCTAAGTGTTAACAGTAACCAGACGTGTAGATGAGGACCCTATATCAACCTTCATTGCTGTTGGAAGTCTTTTTCTACAGAACTCCAGAAGATGCCCAGAGGATACAGAGGAAATTCACTTTGTAGTGAATAACCTTCTAAAGTCAGGGAAATTCAGCTATTAGAAAGCTACTTCCCATGTTGAACTTAGTGTAGTCAGGCTTGCAATTCAGCCCTCAAGTGCTAGTTTGTTCCCTCTTAGGTATTTTAGTTTCAATTAGGAGACCTTGGATATTGTTTTAAGGTCCCGGGAGTTTACTTTCCACAGACATGTTTAGCTGAAGCTAAAAGATCTCCCTATTAAAAAACGGATCTCGCTATTAAAAACAAAAACATACAGTGTGAAAACATACACACATGCAAAATATCAAACATAGTTCAGTCCTTGGAGATTTTGAGTAAAATTTTTTCAATTTACTCTAAATCTTTTTGGATTGTGAACATAGCTCTGGGGTTTTTGGTCATGTATTATTTCCTTTTACAAATGAGAATCTCTGTTCTAACCAGGCTAAACAACATATTTAATCATGAACAGCCTCTAAAAGGTGAGATTCAATGTATGATTCAAACTTCTTTGTAAGTCTAGGTCATTGAACCTAGGTCTAGGCTATTGAACCGTTTTTTATGTTTCTCCTGAACTAAAACAGAGCTGTACCAGTCATCTCCACTTGATACTATCTGTGACAACTTTTGTTCATTCTTGATGAATATTTAGTCTCTGCCTAATTTTTTGACAGAGAATTCTTTGATTTTTTTTTTCCTGCTAAGGTCCTCTTGAGAATCAGACTTATGTGGTCATTACAAGGCCTCCCTTTCTACTGGATACCACTGTCTTCTAGAAGAGCCTGCACACCTTCCAGACCAGCATTGGGGCAGCAGCATCTAGAAAAGACCTATCCAGTGCATCAAGATCCCACATAACTGTAAGTACACACACACACTTTCCATGTATTAGACATTGTGTGACCAAGTAGACTTCACAGCTATGCAGAGTTGAGGAGACTATTTCTGGAAAGTATACAGGAGTCATACATCTTACATTGTAGATAACTCAAAAACAGAACATGATTTTTAAGAATTGGCTTTGCCACTGGGCCAAAGTATTTCTGAAGGGCCCATTAGCCCTGAAGGTTTCATCAATTTCAAGAGACACACAGCAGCTGTCTGCGTACACCATTAGTCTGAAAGAACAGTTTCACCATGCCTTTCTGAGTTTAATGAATGTCCATCCTCCTGCATGATGACTTTGTGACCTTGGCCAGGGAGCTGTGCCATTTTGTCAGTGTGTGTACATTTGATACTTCATAACTAGTGCATAAGTAATACTGTCTCTTGAGCACCTGTTCACTGCGGGGCAGTTGCGATATATATATATATATATATGTCTCATCTTCCCCATATATATATGTCTCATCTTCCCAACCCCTGTGTGAGTTATGCTATCACTCCTTCTGGTGAAGAAACTGAAAAACAGAGTTTGAGTAGCTGCTAAGAGGCTGAATCCTACCTTGGGTGAGTAAAAGTTTCTTCTTTCTTTAATGCATCTGAATTATCAACTAGAAGAAGAAGGTTGGCTGTTCTCAATACTCCCACCTCCTCTTCAGTTACCCATAATCATGTTTCTTCTGGGATGTTCTGTTGGAAGTGGCTCCTTTGCATAGGAGAGGTGGGGTTTAGAGATTCACTCTCTGAACAGAATGCCCTAACACATCCCCCATCTCCCCTATACAAACACACACAAGGGCTCTGCTGTTGGGGCAGCCCTACTGGGGTATGTGCTTCATGATGACCACAGTGAAAGGTACAAGGAGTCTGCAGCATCAGCAAGTCCATAACCTCAGTTAAGTGCCCGCTTCTGACTTCATCCCTAGAGAGTCTAGGTTGTGGGGGAGGTGAGTGGGCAGTGAGAGGAGGAAGGGACCAAGTTATTTGCTGCAGACCCACTGTTCTTTCTGTCTTCCTGCTTTCTCCACTGAATGGCATTTGTACCAGCTGCTCTGAAGGGAGTCACTTTGGCAAAATGTCACTGGCTTCAATACCAATGATCCTTCCCCATCTTTCATTTCTCTCTCTGCTGCCTCCCTCCCACCCCTCAAGTGATTATTTTATTTTATTTTATTTTATATTTTGAAAGGACACCACCTTGAAATTCAAGTGCAGGAAAAAGTAATCACGTTTTCTCTTCAGGTCTGCCTCTCAAAAAGCCTTCAAATCATCTCTGGACGAAACACAGGATTATTCCAGAGGGAAAGCATGATTAGTGGCAGCTTCGCCTACTTCCCTGGCTGGGTTTCACCCACAGTCTCTCTCCCACGACTAGGGCAGTGGTGACAGGGACAGTGTGGTTGATGGCTACTGTCTGTCGTTCCTTTGCTGGGAGGCCCTTCTCCCGGCAGAGGTCAAGCTTCTCATTCAGCATCACATGAGTAGTAAATGGTGGGCTTATCTGGATTTGCAGCCCAGACTCTCTGACTCCAAAGCCACACTTGTAATAATTTTTTCCCTGTAATTGTACTGACTATATTTGCAGAACTCACACATTGCCTTGACAAATGGTTTCCTTTTCCTGATTTATTGCTTTGTTTAAGTTTTTACTATGAAAAGCCATTGGAAGTTACCAAGATGAAATGACACTTTGTTATGTATTTAAAAATGGTTGTTATTGGGAAGAATGAATTATCTTGGATTGAAATTGTCTCAGGAAACCCAGAACAGAGAGCTGCAATTTGGAAATAGTACTTGACTGGGAGCTAAGATTACAAAATTCTGGTCTTGGTTTAGCCCTTAACTAAAGTTTTATTGTCTTTATTAATTTACTTTACCTCTCTGGACTTTGTTTTCTTTTGTTTTTAAAATATTTATTAACATTAGAGTAAAGGAGATAGAGATAAAACATGAACCAGAGAATCACTCTGATATAAAGTCAAGGCCCAGGATCAAACCTGGGACCTGATGTTTTTAAGTCCAGATGCTCTGCACCAACTCTTGGGCTGCAAGGCCTTGTTTTCTTAGCTGGTAAAGTAAGAGACTTAGATCAGATGATCTCTCAGGATCTCTAGCACTGATGCTCTATGACCTTGTAATTCTAGGTACAGGATCCAAATAATGAATTCTAAATGACCATAAATACCATTCAAGCATTAGCCATATTATGATAGTCAAACAGTGATCACCTCTCTTTAGAAATGAGTTAGAAATGACTCTCCTGCTTTGGGCTAATCTTGGTAATCCTTTGCCATCTGGGGCCCACTCCTGGGGAGTCTGTCTACTCTTGGGAACTTATTTTTGTGAATTTACCCCCAGTAGACTTCTTTGGATGTGTTTCCTTGCTGTCTCCTGTCCCTTCTCACCAGCCACTTTCTTCTCTGCAGCCCTCCTTACTTACTGTTGTTTCCATGTCAATCCTTTCCTGGGGTCTTCTACTCTAACTTCTTATATTTTGGTCTTTTCCCTGAATTGACTCTTTTATCCCTACAATGCAGACTCAGGTCTCTCTATATGAACAGGAAACAGGGACAAATAAACAAATCTTAGTTCTGCTGAGTCTACCATAGGGATTAAACTTAACTTCCTCTCCCCTTGTTCTATCTGCTCACTGATCTCAACCTTACTTACATCTTACTGCCCTTTCCCCCCCTCCTTCCCTTCCTTTTTTTTTTTTTCCTTTTTAAAAATTTTATTTATTGGGTTGGGGAGATAACATAGTGGTTATGCAAATAGATTCTAAAACCTGAGGCACCAAAGGTCCCAGTTTGAAGTCCCCAAGCAATCAGAAACCAGAGTTGAGTAAGGATCTGGTAAAACAAACAAAAATCTTTAAAAATTGTATTTATTTATTTAATGGATAGAGACAGAGAGAAACTGAGAGGGAAGGGGGGATAGGGAGGGGAAGAGAGAGAGAGAGAGAGAGAGAGAGAGACCAACCTGCAGCCCTACCTGTGAATTTTCCCCCCTGCCCTTTTCACATCTCTGGAGTTGTTGTCCTAGAGATAACCTATTTTTGCTATCCAACAACCTTTCCCCACTTATTTTCATTGACCCCTCTGCAGCACCAGACACTCTCCCATCTACCTTTCTGGGACACATTCATCATCTCTCCTTTGGCCAGTACTGTCACCTTCGCTTCGTCCTCATCTTTTTCGTGCAGACCTCCCTGCAGGTTCTGACTTGGACTCATTTTCTGCTCTCCCCTCAGAGATTGCACCTCGTATCTGCTGTCAGTTTTCTCATTGTCTTTTCAGAGGGTTTGAAATGTAGCTGGTGTCTCACTCCTCCTTCTCCCTCACTTATGGCCATTTCTTCTTCTAGCGTTTGCCCTTCTTCCGTAGCCAGTCAACAGCGTCAGGTTGAGCCTGATGTAAAGTTTCGAGACCTCCTTTGAATCTGGAGAGGTGGCAGTCATTGACTATGTGGGTCATAGTCTGTCTGTAGCCGCAGGGGCAGTTCGGGTCGTCTCTGGCTCCGCAGCGATGGAACATAGCGGCGCACCGGCCATGGCCTGTTCGATAGCGATTGAGGAGGGCCCAATCATAACGTGCTAGGTCAAAGCCGGGTTGATGCTTGCAGGGGTCTGTGATGAGGTGTTTGTTCTTTACCTCAGCTGACTGCCAACTCTTGTTTCCAAGAGTCTGGAACAGAGAAGTTCAGTGTAGGCGTAGGGGACCAGATTGGGTGACGAGACGTCAAGCGTTGGACAGGGTGGGCGAAGATATCCGCGTATATTGGCAGGTCCGGTCGAGCGTAGACGTGGGAAATGAACTTAGATGATGCCGCATCCCATTAAGACCACTTAGCTTTTTCTTTATAAAATCTCTGAAATGTGTATAGCTGCCTTCTGTTACCGCTGCTACTCTCTTGGTTCTGATTTACACAAAGAATCTTTTAACTTGGGTGGGGCTATAGCATAATGGTTATGCAAAGAGACTTTCATGCCTGAGGCTCTCAAGTCCTAGGTTCAATACCCCACACCACCATAAGCCAGAGCTGAGCAGTGTGCTGTGGTTAAAAAAAAAAAAAAAAAAAAAGAAGAATCTTTTAACTAGAGTTAAAAACAAAAGAAGAAAAAGAAGTAATCCAAAATGGAGTTACTCCTACCAAACCCAGGTCTCTAAAACCAAGGTTTATTGTTTGAGTTAATTGTGGTTTGAATCCTGCCCTTGAGAGTAAACCTCAGACTAGTCCCATTTAAGATTAGCAGGTCATCTTGAGAGTAAACTTCAGACTAGTCCCATTTAAGATTAGCAGGTCATCTATAATCCCCTAAAATTGAGAAACTTACCTGAAAGTCTTTTTCTTTTTAAACAGATTTTAAATTTTTTTGTCTTTATTTATTTGTTGGATAGAGACAGAAATTGAGAGGGAAGGGGGTGATAGAGAGGGAGAGAGACAAAGAGATACCTGCAGCACTGCTTCACCATTTGTGAAGCTTTTCCCCTGCAGGTGGGGACCAGGGGCTCAAACCTGGATCCTTGCTCACTGTAACATGTGCACTCAACCAGGTGCACTACCACCTGGCCCCCTTACCTGAAACTATTTTCTCCTTTTTCTTTTATTTTTTTTCCCTTTTCTTTTCTCATCTTTTATTTTCCTTTCTGTTCTTTTCTTTTCCCTCCAGAGTTATTACTAGGGCTCGGTATCTGCACTATGAATCCACTGCTCCCAGTGACCATTTTTCCTCTATTATTTTCCTTTCTATTTTTCTCTGACAGGACAGAGAGAAATTGAGAGGGGAGGGGAGAGAGAGAGAAAGGGAGGGAGAAAGATAGATACCTGCAGACCCACTTCACTGCTCATGAAGCATTATCCCTGCAGGCAGGGAGCAGCGTCTTAAACCTGGATCTTTGCACATGGTGATATGTGCACTTAACTGCGTGTGCGACCACCATCCCTCTGAAATAGTATTTTCTTTTGCTAAAACGTACACCTTTCCCTACCCTGTTTTTTGACTCTAGAAACTTTGTGTTTTGCGTAGCCTCTCCCTCACTTTCTCCTTGCTAGATGGGTTGCTTCCTGATTCGTGAGTAGCTTAACAAAGCCAGTTAGATCTCTAAATTTAGTCAGATGAATTTTGATTTTTTTTAATCACTAGTCATTAAGTGTCCAACTCATACTGTTCTCTTCTATGCCAGTAATCTTTAAGTGTCACAATGCACAGTGCAATGCATCCTTCCATTTCTTGCATTTCCAGTCACTAAGAATCCTCAGAAGCTTCTAGAATAACACCCCAAACTCTCAGGCATCCAGTCTGTTTTCCTGGTCTATTCCCCTCTAACTTTGCTCGGTTCCCCTATATTGGTGCTTCTCAGACAAAGCACATCTGCTTTGTCAGTCTCTCAGTGCTTACAGACCTTGTTGCTCCTCAGTCCTGTATGTGTGGACAAGGTACTGGGCCTCCCAGAAATTCAGCTTGCTCATTTGTGAACTGTGATGATATGGCCTCTGGTTTCCTGAGAGGGCTGTGAGCATAAACTTCATTTAATTCAATAAACATCTATTGGAAAGGTACTTGGGATTTTCTACACATTTATGTACCAGGTGTTGGGACTTGGCAAAGACAAATGAGTAGAAGGAGCAAGAGTTAGCCGGGCTGGTTGCATGTGTGGTCCCAGCCTGTCTTTCTCCTCCCACTCAGGACCTGCTCAAGTCTTCATAGTCACTCTTGAGCAGTGCCTGCCTGCCCTCCTCTCATCCCCTCAAGGCCCAGCTCTCAGCAATATGAAAATGAGTGCTAATGCCTGCTAATTTACCTTGTTACTTCTTGCCAGTGACATATTTACATATTAATAGGAGACAAGGCAAAGGAGGATATTTTAAACCTGTTGACAGATGGCTGGAGGCACATTTTGAGTAAGGGAAGACTTGGGGGGACCTCTAATCTCACTGTGTAGGTAGACACTCTTCTCAAGGTGTTGGCTTCCTGCAGGAGTCCTGTAGAGGAGAGGAGGCTCCCTTCCCAGGCTGGGTTGGGCCACCTCCCAGCGCTCTCTCAGTCTGGGTGCAGTGACGGATGAGACATCTGTTTCATGATGGGATATTACCAACAATTCATTACTGTAAAATGGACTTACCCTCATTAGCCCAGGAGCTCTGTGTTTAATGTGACTTTCTGCAATCTCAGATTCTGCTGCACACATTGAAGGCGTGCATCCCATCTTAGAGAGCCGGGAAACCTGAACTTCAGAAAACAATGGAGATTTAGCATGCCTCTTGAATTAGTTGACATATTTACTCTTCATGAATAAGCCTGTTTTGTAGACAAACACTGCAGCTTACAGCCTCATTATTAGAAATTAGTCCGCCCCACTGCTCAGCCCAAGGACACAGTTCTCCTTGGGGAACCATCTTGCCCTTATCATCCTGGTGCTTGCAGTAAGTGAATAGATTTCTGAAGTTCTGGCCTGGAAATGTTTCTCCTGGGGAGGGACTGGGGTTAGGGTCTCTGGTCTTTCATCATGTCTCAGTGTGTGTAGCTTCTGCATAGAGTTTTGAGAAAGTCTCTTTTCTTTTGTCATGTAAAACCATGGTCTGACAGCCATATTTTTGGGGGCAGGGCTGTATTATCCAGAATCAGCTATCAATCCAAATAATGCATGACAGACACAGTATCAATTTCTTAAAATTTTGATATTATGGGTACTGCTGTTGATACGTGAACTCCCTGCCTGAGCTGAGCTTGTCCTCGGGAAATGACACAGACACTTGTCATACTCCCACAAAATGACAGTTCTCCTTACAGGCTTTTTTTTACTTCAGTAACTCAGGGATCTCTAAGGTGCCTTCTAGCTAGAAATTTCTGGTTTGTCATTTACCATAGTACTAATCGATAACTGAGGGAATTGTTGAAAACCCATACCCCCAATTTCAGATGTCTTGGCTCATTGCTGCTGGCAATGGTGGATGAGGAGAAAAACATTTTGGGGCCGAAACATGGTCAATTACTGACTTTTCCCTCTTACAGTTAGACATGTGACTTCATTTTTCTCACTCCTCACAAATATACAGTAGTAGCCTGTTTCCCAGGCTAAATGACACTTATTCAATGAAGCATCCATCCATTGTTGGGGACTTGCTGAATATTCATTCTGTTCAAAGTGATGCAGTAGGTTCTGGGTCTTGCTGGGTATGGGGTTCTCCAGAAGTAGTTTACCTCTGGCACAGACAGAAGCAGTTCAGTTCATCAGGTGCCTGTGAAGTGTTTGCAGTGTATCTAGCCCATGGACTTACAGGAAACCCAAGCACTCCCTACAAGGCATACAAGTCTCTGTAGGTCAGACTGAGATATAAGCTTTTTGTGTGTTTCTTTTTGCTCAGTGAAAGGAAATCTCCCCTCTTCCTCCTCAAGAGGTGATATTTCCATTATTATTATTTTTTATAAAAAGGAAACACTGACAAAAACCATAGGATAAGAGGGGTACAACTCCACACAGTTCCCACCACCAGAACTCCGTATCCTATCCCCTCCCCTGTTAGCTTTGCTATTCTTTAACCCTCTGGGAGTATGGATACAGGGTCTTTACGGAGTGCTTCTGTAATTGCTTCCCTGCTGTCTCCCAATCTGCCTCTCTCTTTCCCTAGTGGGGCGGGGCTCTGGGGAAGCAGGGCTCCAGGACACATTGTTGGCATTGTCTGCCCAGGGAAGTCCAGTTGGCATCATGTTAGCATTTGGAACCTGATGGCTGAAAAAAGAGTTAACATATAAAGCCAAACAAATTGTTGGCTAATCATGAACCTAAAGGCTGGAATAGTTCAGATGAAGAGTTGAGGGGGGGCAGCTCCATTTTACAGATAGTTAGTTAGTAGTCCTATTTTAGTTATATTCCAAAGGGCCCATGACTATACTAGTTTTTTTTTTTTTTTCTGAGCCTGACATCTGATATGCAGGTGGATCCAAGTTATTGTCTGGGGAGGTGATGTCATGGCTGGAAAAAGGACCAGAAAGCTGGATCAGGGAAGAGAGTAGCTCCCAAATATGGGAAAGGGGTATAAATATTGTTGATTGTAAATCCCATCAATTTGATGTGATCTGGGGCCCATATTCAGCTTAGGAGCCTATGTGACCTCTGCATCCCTGTAAATCTGAGCTCACATTCTGTGGTCATGAGTAGGAATTTCAGGACCCATCTTCCTCAGGTGGAATATAGAGTATGTTATCCAACCTCCTTTCAGAGGATGAAACATTCTCTGACTTTGTTGATCCATATTGAGGGCAAGGTCCTATGGGGGCCCACAGAGGGGTCCATTGTGTTGTTTGTAATAGAGATGACCGGTAACAATGGAGAGAGGGATTTATTCGAGATTTAGGCCCATCTTGGCTGTTTGGGAATCTCAGGACTCCCCGACTAGGGCTCCAGCTGATGGGCTGGCCAGATAAATGACTAAAGAGTCATTGTTAAAGTATGCCAGTCTCTTGCCCATATTCAGCTTTTGTAGTCCTTACTTTGATAAGGTTAGCTTTGGAGTGACTGAGGGAAGTGTAATAGGAAGTAGGTGAGGTGGATATCTAAATCTGAGTATACACTATTTCATTAGGAACTTTATGGTGTCTTTTTTTAGATCTTTCTACTTGCTTGCTGCATATACTGACTCACTGCAGACTATCATGCACTTTTGCTTTCAGGTATATATTTTGCCCTAATTTATGGATACATGTGAACATATGCCCTATCTCATGGGACCTTGTCTATATCTAGGTTTTGGGACTTTGTTAGGAAGTGAACCACCTGGAATGGAATTAGAGAATACTATGAAAGGTAAATTCTCATCCAAGTAATGAGGCTGAAGGGTTGACATTCCACACCTGATGTCTCTGGACACAGTCTCAAGTGAAATATGCTGAAGTGGTACTTGTTGTGCCATTAGGATTCTTTTTTTAAAGAATTATTTATTTAATCATGAGAAAGATAGGAGGAGAGAAAGAACCAGCTATCACTTTGGTACATGTGCTACCGGGGATAGAATTCAGGACCTCATGCTTGAGAATCTAGTGCCTTAGCCTCTGCGCCACTTCCCGGATCACAGGATTCTTATCCCATAGCTTTGAAGATCATCCATCTGAATCATAAGGAACCTGGGGCAGAATGTCCTCATGTTTCAGCAGTACCTTCTTAGCTTCTGCCTCATCGTCTTAATCTTCTTCCCTCACTACCTTCTATTGTTTGCTCACTTATACTTTCTATTCATTTTTTTTTAGATTATTGGGGCCAGGCAGTGGTACACCAGGTTAAGCACACACCTTACAGTGCACAAGGGAGCCAGCTTCAAGCTCCTGGTCCCCACCTGCAGGGTGAAAACTTAATGAGTGTGAAGTAGGTCTGAAGGTCCCTCTCCCTCTCTGTCTCCCTCATCTCAATTCCTCTGTCTCCAATAATATCTTAAAATTAAAATTAATTTTTTGATTATTATGTTTTTCCCCAGGAGACTGCTCAGTTCAGGATAATGATGATGGGGGATTAAACCTAGAGCCACAGGCACCAAACTCTATTGCAGAACCATTAAGCTATCCTCCAGCATCATCCTCGTCCTGATAGAAATCAGGTGTCCTGTCTAATTTCCATTTAGGTGACCTTAGGGCAAATATTTCCATTGGTTGAGGGACATCTGGACAACAACAACAAAAAGAAATTTGTTTCTAGTTCTCTTGAGCATACTGAGGAGTGGAATTGTGGAATCATTTGGTAGCTCTGTGTTTACCTTTCTAAAGAACTGCCATACTACACATTTCACATTTCCGCCGGCAATGTCTGAAGGCTTCCTTTATTCCAATACTGACTGTTGTCTTAGGATGAAGATCACTGCTACCCTAGTGAGTATGAAATGCTGTCTCATCTTGTTTTTACTTGCCATTCCTTGATGAGTAATGACAATGGACATCTTTTCATGCCCATATCAATTATTTGCCTAGCTTCTCTGGGAAAGAATCCAGTCAGATCTTTTGCTCACCTTAAAATTAAGTTGATTCTTTGAATTACTGAGTTGCAGTGAGTCCATATATTCTTGATACAAGTCATATATATATATATATATGTGTGTATATATATATATATATATGATTTTCAAATATTTTCTCCCACCCTGCAGGAGGCATACATTCCCACACTCCTAAGCCATAGTGTTCTCATTTGTAAACATAATAGATGTATCTACCTCTTACATTAAGATTGAATAAAATAATAGAATAATGCCTTTTATCACAGATTATGGGACACCAAGCTTCAAGACATGTTATCTGTGACACTGCATTTTCGTTTCTTCCTCAGGATAAGAGTATAAGTAACATAATCCTGTTTTTTCTGAAGGCCCCTGGTGTGTGAAACACTTCTGGAACCTCACTCTTTGGCTAAACCTTTCCATAAAGGACAGCACAGTAGAGGGTCAGAGTGAGGGTTCCCTACTCTCCATTCCTGCTCCTGGTTCTCTGCAAGCTGGAGCAGGTGTGGCAGTAATAGCTGCCTAGCTGGCCCTTCCCTTTCCTCCTGGCTCTATAGTGCTGCGGAATGTGACTAGGCCATCAGCTGGGTGCCCAGGGCCACAACAGCAGTGGATTCTATGTAGCCTGTATAGCCTCTGAGTTTGGCACGAAAAATCCAGAGGTGGGATGCCTGATGCTGATCTGACACATTTTAATACAGCATCTTGAGAATCTGGGGGAGGCCTTTCATCTATGAGGTCCTGAGTTTCCTCCCTGGTACCACATATGCCAGACGAGTGAATGCTCTGGTCCTACTTCTCTCTCAGTCTCTCTCTCTCTCTCTCTCTCTCTCTAGCTGTCTCTTAACTCTTGCTTATAAATAAATCTCAAAAAATAGACTCTAAGAAAGCAGTGTGTTTGAGAGTTGTCATCAGTGGTTGTTGCTGGGAATTCAATAGGAGAGAATACTCACAGTGACAGTTTGTGTCCTCACCATGCTCTGATAAACCACAGTGTGAGATAGTTGCTAGGGGACAGACCCACTCTGACAAAAAGTTGTCCCCTGTCCACAGAATGTGTGATTTAGGAGACAAACTTCCATGATTTCAGGGCTAGTCGAATGTTGAATATTTTTGTGCAAGAGATGTTGTTAAAACCAAAGTCAGAGCAGTATAGCAGCTTCCCTGTATTGTTTCCCTCTCTGAATCCTTCACTCCCACTGTTGAAACTCTTCTCTCATGATAACTAACTCTTTCTTTCCCACTGTTGAATATTTATTTCATACCTTGTATGAAAGTATGTATTTATGTATGTAACCATGTATGAAAGTATGTATGCATATATGTAAGTACGTATATAAATATGCATGGAAGTAAATGTGTATATATGTATGAAAGTGTTCATGTATGTAAGTATGCGTGTAAATGCATGCATGCATGTATGTGTTTAAGCATGTATGTATGAAAGTATGTGTGCATGTGTCTAAGTATGTATGTAGATACCTAGATAGAATAAACTGAGACCTTTGTCCTAAAAGGTATCACAGTTCAGGAGCCCTGGAGAGCAGTGCCTCTGGCAAAACATCTGCTCATAGTTTCCTTGAGTATGAAAGCCAAGGACGACTGGCAAGGAAGGAGGTGGCGGCCAGGCAGGGAAGGGGGGAGATGGAGTATGAGGGGTTTATGACCTTGGTGGCCCTGCTTGATACCAGGCAACACCCTGTCTTGGTCTTCTAACCCCATCTTCAGAGATGCCATTTGAGCATTAAAGGGAAGGCAAAGAGAAGGGAGTACTTCGCCATACCTTAGCCTTTCATCAAACTTTGCCAGGAGGAGTTAGCTAGTTTGCATGCCATGGCCCTTTGGGGGCTACTGTGGAAGCCAACTCACTCTGGCTTTGTTCTATAGAGACCATCTGAACAAGGATGGGGTGATTGGTGGAGTCCAGGGAGTCAGCACTGAGTGTGGAGCAAATGTTCCTCCCACTCCCAAAACAGGCTGAGGTGTCTGAATAGGTGTGACTGGACATGGTCAGTAAAGTCACAGATGAGATACTTTAAAGGCAGTGGGAGGGGCTGACAAAATAGCTCAGCTGGATAGAGCACCACTTTGCTATATATGTGACCCAGGTTTGAACCCAGCCCCTACTGCATCGAAAAAATCTTTGATGCTCCTTAAATACGAATAAGTCAACCCAGAACGGTGAAACCCCAGAACTGATGAAAAATAAAGGAAGGCAGTTGGAAAGAAGACTCCAGATATTCAAGACCAGATCCAGATGTGGGAGTACTTGTATTCATTCAGGGCACAGAACAGAGGAGGGTCAATGTGTACATGTGTGGGTATGTGGCGGGGGAGGAGTGAGGATAAGAGCTGTGTTAATAGCAGGAGCTAACCGTCAGTGGGCAATTACTATGGGTACACGAGTTAGGGCCCATGATGGAAGGATAATCCGTGGCTTTTATACATGAATATATCTTAGTTCAGGAGCCCTGGAGAGCAGGAGCTGAGCCAAAATTCGGCTCTACTGTCACTGAAGAGTGAGCATTATTGGAAGAGCATGACTAGGAACCATCCTCAACTTTTTTTTTTGGTCTCTAGGGTTATTGCTGGGGCTTGGTGCCTGCACTATGTATCCACTGCTCCCGGAGGCTATTTTTTCCCTTTTGTTGCCTTGGTTGTTTATTGTTGTTGTTATTGTTATTTCTGTCATTGTTGCTGGATAGGACAGAGAAATCGAGAGAGGAGGGGAAGACGGGGGGGGGGGGAGAGAAAGATAGACACCTGCAGACTTACTTCACCGCCTGTGAAGCGACTCCCCCTCCCCACAGGTGGGGAGCCAGGGACTCAATGCCAGTTGAGGCACTTTGTGCCACATGTGCTTAACCCACTGCGTTACTGCCCATCCCCCCATCCTAAACTCTTAAAGTGTATTGCTTTATCCATTACTCACAACTGTCCTTTAAGTGGACAAGACAGCTGGTCACAACTACCTCTTAATTGGGACAGAACCTGGACCCTCTCATGTATATGTCTTCTGTATTACTACTGCCCTCTATCCTGATCCTAGCCTTTAGCACAGAGGACAAGACAGAGAGGCTACCACTATTCCACTACTTATGAAAGCTCCTCCTTGCCAGATGCTCCTTTGTGGTTGCCAGGGAGGGGCCTTAAGCCCAGGTCTTTGTGCATGGCAAAGTGTACACTCTACAGGGTGAGCCATGTCCTGGCCCCTTTACAGTCTTAATTCTTTATGTAGGACCTGACACATGGAAAGTTTCTATGAATTGACTGACTACTAATTGTACCTGTTCCTGACAGCACTTGTCATGTCAAGTGC
This sequence comes from Erinaceus europaeus, assembly GCF_950295315.1. NCBI lineage: Eukaryota > Metazoa > Chordata > Mammalia > Eulipotyphla > Erinaceidae > Erinaceus > Erinaceus europaeus. Next base: position 20,590,493 of record NC_080181.1, on the reverse strand, counting down.
TTGTCATGGGTTAGGTTATTTAACCCCCACACAGTCCTGTTTATGCCAGTAGTCCCAATTTACAGATGAGGGAGTTGAAACTTGGAGAAGTTATAAGTCCAAAGTAGTAGAGCAGGCAGGGGCTTGTTCTAGACCCAATGACTGGCTTTAGGGTCTACACAGTTCCCATGCTACATGTCCAGGAGACAGATTTGGAGACTCTATTGAAAATTAGATGATGGTAAAGGTCTTTAGGCTGGGAAGGTGTGGAGTCTGCTGTTTTGGGGCTGAGAGAGGATGTGGGCTGTTGGATCATGATTGGTGTCCCTGTCTGCCTCCTCTGGTGAAAAGAAATGTCCTCCAGGTCTCAGGTCAGAACAGAGGAGCAGCTCTGTGGCTCGGGAGGTGGTCTCTGTATATGTGTTTTCTCTTTCAGCCCCACAGTGTATTTACACTCAAGACTGAGATAAACATCCATTTACTTTAAGACACATGGAAAAACCTTAGCAACTTCCTGCAGCTCTGGCCTGTTGCTAAGCAGTGACCCTCTGGTTACCATGGCAACATCATCCTAGACTCTGGTACCAGCCTGCTGTTCCTGATAGGACTTTGGGAAGCTGGATTAGCACAGCCTCTGCAGCACATTCATTTTTTGGGTGTGGCATTGCTTTTTCTGTTTGACTCTCTCAGAAAGCCCTGCACTGGTCTCAGGGAGGGGAGTCCTGTGGGTTCAGAATGGATGCACAGAGCTATTTCTCATTTCTCCACTACGTTTCCCATAAAAGTCCATAACATTATGTTTGCTGGTGGAGAGGAACTGAGGGACAGTGTGGGATGTGGCCAGGTGAGACAGTTGGGGATCCAACTTGAAAATGAATCCAATTTAAAGTTTCAAAGGACTTTATTGAAGGCTCCTTACAGAGGTGTGGGCAGGGCTTGGTAACAGGAACTGGATGGCATTGTACCAGGAAGTGATAATAGAATGAACTCCAGTACCACTGATTGCTAAAGGAACAACAAAAGAAAATAGTTTATTTTTAATTAGTTAATTTTTTCTTCAATGCCAAGGTCTCACACATGTGTGATTTCACTGCTCCTGGACTAAATTTTTCATTATTTAAAAAATTATTTCAGGTATAGATAGAAAGAGATACACTCTCCACCTGCAGGGGAGTCGCTGCACAGGCGGTGAAGCAGGTTTGCAGGTGTCTTTTTCTCCCCCTCTCTGTCTTCCCCTCCTCTCCATTTCTCTCTGTCCTATCTGACAATAACAACATCAATAACAATAACTACAACAACTATAAAAACAACAAGGGCAACAAAACAGAATAAATTAATATAAAAAATTAAAAAAAAGAGATACACTACAGAACCAGAGCTTTCCCTGGTGCAGTGGCACTCCCATGGAGTGCTGGAACTCAAACCTAGGCTGTGCGTGTGGCAAGATACATGCTTTTCTGGGCAAGCTGTCTTCCAGCTCTGCTTATTTACATATTTATTTTTATGAGTTATGGAGAATGACAGCAAGTGAGGGAGAGAGACCAGAGTACTGCTCAGCTCTATAGTTGTACCAGGATTGAACCTAAGTCTTTGGGGATGTCAGATATGCTAGCCCTGTGCTCTTATACTGAGTGTCTTCCAGCCCATGAATGAGTTTAATAATTATCTAATTTAAAACCTGAGAGTCCCCCCTCCCCAGTAGTTGCAGGGTTAGAATGCAAATATTGTGTGACATAGCCCTGAAGAAGAAGGGGTAAGAAATACCAGAATCTCCTCTCCTCTCATTTTCTGATCTCCTGCTAGTGCTTCTTGTTAGTTAAAATTAATGGAGGCAAGGTAACCCAACCCCAGCAATAACCCTGGTGGCAAGTAAACAAAGCCAGAAACAAAACAAACAAACAAACAAAAAGTTGTCTAAAACTTATTCCCAGAGATTCTGACCTAACTGAGCTCATTAGCTAATACCCGACTAGATTTGAGAACCTCTGACCTATTCCACTTGTATCATTTGATCTATGGGGAAACTGAGGCTCAAAGAGTTGTTTGATTGATGATCACTTGACATTTCTCTTGACTGAATTTCTGAATCGCTTGCCTTTGTGCTTGGCTCAAGACCTCCAAGCCAGGGGTGTTATTTTCATGAGGCTCTGACCAGATTCTCACCCGGCTGTAGACTATCAGAGTCTCTCTGCAGAGCAGTACCTCAACCTGTGAACCTCAAAGGATGACTTCAGCTTAATCTTGTCTAGTAGGAGTCAGGTTGCTAAGCAACCAGCTATTCTGAGGCCATGTGATGCTCTGTGGTGGTGCTTTGCATGCTAAGCTTACTGGGGTGGTTTCCTGAGACTCTCAGAAGTTCTTAGGGGCAGCAGGAAGGACCCTGCAAATCAAGCAGAGATTTTGGTGTTTTATGAGGATTTGACTTCGAGAGAACCAAATCTGTGTCTTCTGATTGGTGGCCAGACAAGTTTATCTTGAAGGGGAGCTAAGGCTTGTTGTAACTCAAAGGCCCCTTAAAATTAATTATTTTAAAATTGGAAATGATTTCAAGCTTACAGAAAAATTTCAAGAATAAGGACAATATAAAGTATACCCAGATTCCTCTATTTTAAGCAGTTAATCCATTTGTTTTAGTATTGGGGGGTGTGTGTATGTGTGTGTGTGTGTGTGTGTGTGTGTGTGTGTATGTTTCTGTGTCTGTCTGTCTTGATGTGTGTTATGAGGATAAATGGATTTATCAAGACCCTTTAACCTGACCTGTTTCAGTGTGTAAATCCCCCAGACAGGGATGTTAGCTTTCAATTTCCTTTACAGAAGTACAAGATAGTTATGGACTTATGTATGTTTATTTTATTATTTATTTATTTGCCTTCAGGGTTATCACTGTGGCTTGGTGCCTGCACTATGAATCCACTGCTCCTGGAGGACATTTTTAAAATTTTGTTGCCGTTGTTGTTGCTCTTGTTATTGTTACCATTGCTGTTCTTGTTGTTGGACAGCACAGAAAGAAATTGAGAGAGGAGGGGAAGACAGAGAGGGGGTAAGAAATATAGACACCTGCAAACCTGCTTCACCTCCCATGAAGCAACACTCCTGTAGGTGGGGAGTTGGGGCTTGTTGTATGCTTTACATTGGTTTGTTCTAGCTCTCTCCCTGCCAAGAAAATTGGTTTGGTCTTGTTAGTTTTCGCGGGCCCGCTTGTCTCCGCCCCAAGGTACCCCAACAGAGTTCCAGAGTTCCAGAGTTTGAGAGTGCTTGGTGCCGCTGCGGGGGAAGGAGGCAGGAGAGTTCTGTTTGGTGATTAGTTTGTCTTAGTTTATAAATCGTTGTTCCTGAATAAAGAAATACAGCTTCTCTGTCCAGCCGTGTGTCCTCGAGTCTCTGTTACCTGCCCGTGAAGCCAGCCTGGCCAGCTGGAGCCTCTCTCTGGGCTCTCAGCTCCCCCTCTCTCAGATCTCGCCCCCTTCTCTCTCCCTGTGGTCAGGTAGTGGGGACGGCCATTGCCGGCTGGCTCCACGTGGTCTGAACCAACCCCCCCATCCGATAATAAAGATTTTTGTACCCCTTTGCTCTGGACGTCCACTCTCTTCTCCGCGGTGCAGCCCGACACCAGACCGCTACAACAACGGGCTCAACCCAGGTTCCTTACCACCAGTCCTTGGGCTTCGCACCATGTGTATTTAACCTGCTGTGCTACTACCCAGCCCGACTTCTGTATGTTTAATGGTAAGACATTAGTATTATCAAATTCACTGTCTTCATTCTAATTCTGCAGATTAACCCAATGATATATAGAACACCCCCCCCCCCCGCAAGAAACAGGACACAATCTATAGTAATGCTCTACACTTGATCTTTTTAGTCTTCTTTTTTTTTTTTTTAATTTCTTTATTGGGGAATTAATGTTTTACATTCAACACTAAATACAATAGTTTGTACATGCATAAATCTTTTTAGTCTTCTAAAAGATAAATGTGGTAATGCACTACATTTTATCTTTTTAGTGTTTGGAGTGCTTCTAGTTTTTTTCTTCTGTAACACTGAAATGCTGTAAAAAATGTTGGTAATGTTGATTTCCCTAATGCTGCCTTTTTTCTTTGTCTTCCTTTCTCTCCCTTTCTTTCTTCTTTCTTTCTTCTTTCTTCCTTTCTCGCCCTTCCTCTCCCTCCCCTTCTTTCTTACTTATAGCCACTAGGATTAGTACCATTGGGGTGTGGTGCTGGCACTATGAATCCATCACTTCTGTTGGCCATTTTTTCCTTTCTTTTTCTTTTTCTTTTTTATTTGCTATGACAGAGTGGAATTGAGAGGAGAGAGGGCCGATAGGGAGGGAGATAGAGACATAGACACCTGCAGCCCTGCTCCACTCCCCACAGGTGGGGGTGGGGTGGGCTCATAATCCTGGGTCCCTGCTTATATGTGTGCTCAATTTAGTATGCCACCGCTCAGTTCCCACCTAATGCTTCCTAATCTCTGGGTTGTGGCTCTACAATCCAGGCAGAGCCACCCTCCCTGATAGTGGTGACCTTCTCAGGATGCCTCCATCTGGACTCCTACAGCATCAATCTGCCTTTTTGAATCTTTCCCAACTAGTCAAAGTGTTGTTCAGTTTCTTGTTGTATAGCTATACTTACCTTTGAAACTGATAAGCAGTAGGTGGTAGGGAAGTGCTTGAAAGCCACACTTGCATCAGGCTTGTTCTTCTTGTTTCAGTGTTTTATAGATAAGTTTATAAAAGTTGATAAGACAGAGAGAGATTGAGAAAGAAGGGAGACAGAGAGGGAGAGAGAGACACCTGCAGCACTTTTTCGCTGCACTTCTTGCAGGTTGGGATGGGGGGTCTTGAACCCAGGTCATTGCACATGTTAATGTGTATGCTGCCACCTGGCTCCCTTGACGCTTTTTTAAACCTTGAACCAATCTTTAGTGATTTTGAAATGATGATTTCCTAAGTCTAGTATTTTGAGGGATTAAAAAAATGTCTATGGAGAGTCGAATGGTAGGGCAGCGAGTTACGCGCACATGGCGCAAAGCTCAAAGGTCTGGTTTAAGGATCCCGGTTCGATCCCCCAGTGCCCCACCTGCAGGGAGGTCTCTTCACAGGCGGTGAAGCAGGTCTGCAGGTGTCTGTCTTTCTCTCCCCCTCTGTCTTCCTCTCCTCTCTCCATTTCTTTCTGTCCTATCCAATAATGACGACATCAATAACAACAATAATAACTACAACAGTAAAACAACAAGGGCAACAAAAATAAATATTAAAAAAGATTAAATGTCTATGAAAAGGGTTTCTGGGAAGTTTCACATCTGATCTCAGAAGGCAGAAGGGCCTGATGGTTCAGCTCCTCTGTTTCTGCATTTCCAGTAGGGGCTGCTCTAATTGCTTTTCTCTGAAGGTTTTCAGCCCTCCCAGCATGTTGTTGACAGACCTACCTACCTTCCAACCTACGTAGCTACCTTTACTCCTTTCCCACAAGGGTTATCACTGTTGCTTTCTACCTGTAGGACTCCACAACTCCCAGCACACCCCCCTTTGTCTTTGATAGAATGTAAGAAAGGGGTGCAGTAGGGATGGAGAGAGGGAAGGAGAGAGAGAGAAAGATAGGAGGAGGAACATTAGCAGGATGTTTATGTGCTTTGGGGACAATTCATCCATCTTCCTATCCATTCAGTTAGCAAAGCTTTGAGTACCTGTAATTATCATGCACTAGAAGTAGGTGCTGGAGAAAGTGATGAATAAGACAAGCTCAGGCTTAAAGTCTAGTGGGGCAGACTGACACAGTACAGGTGATTAATACTGAGTTTCACAAAAAGGGCACGCATAAAGTGCCTTTGGAGTATGCGTTAGCAGAAGTTAACCTAACACAGAGAGGGGAAGCTCTTCCTGAGAACACAAAGTTAAGGATGAGTCCACATGGACTGGACATTCAGTGGGTGAGACGGGAGCAGTGATCATGACTGTCAGAAGTGAGATGCAGGGGGTGTGCTCCCACCTAAATCCTGGGTGTGTGGGTGGGTGGGTGGGGTGATCATGAGGACACCAAGAAATGGGTGGAATCCAAACTGTGGAAAGCTTTTTTTGGAGGCTTAAAAGGGCTGTGGGTTGTTTTCCTAAACCCAAGTAAGTCTCAGAAGGACAGTAAACAGAAGCATGAGAAAGTCTTAGTTGTAAATTACAAACAGCACTCTGGCTGCTGTGTGGGAAATTAATCTGAAGAGGCAGGGAAGGAAACTAGAGTGGAGGTGGTTAGGTGAGCTAGGAGGCCTGAGGGGATTGCAGGTAGAGCGATTAGTGGGGATGGAGGGAAGGGTTTAGATGACTCCAATTCCCCACACCTCAGTAAAGATCTTGATGCTTAGTTTCTAAGAACCAGAGCCTACTCTGGCATGAGGGTGCCCATTGGAGGAACCCAACTCTCATTATCTGGGAAAGATGGCATTCTTAAGAAAGAAGTTTGTTGATAGTTCCTCAAAGTAGCTAACCAAGGACCAGAAAGAACCTCACTGTAGTTAATGAATTCGATTTGCTGAGTAATTTCTCACTTGTTCCTTTCTATTTTAACAAAAGGAGGCGATCCTATTACTAAGCATTTCACAGTTTAATTTGATTTCCGTAACCATTTGCACTTCAGAAGTGGTACCAAAGTGGCTAATTTTGGCTCGCAGACAATATGGAATTATAGTGGAACCTTCTCCCCCAACCCAGCATTCTTTGCTTTGACTGCAATTTTTATGACATATGATACTTCCCCATTAACTTTTACTAGATCCATAATTTTTTTTATTAACATTAGGTAATAACTGTTTTCAATGGCATCACTCTTCCGAGGAGTTCTCGATTTGTAGTCCATGATAACAGTTGCTAAATTGAAGTTTCTTCTGCCAGCATTTCACCCGCAGTAAATCCAGCCATTCAACCTCATCTTGCTTAAAAAGCCATGAAATTCCTGGACATTATCAGAAAAATGACCAGAGTCAAAGTGCTCTAAATGGAGATGGAAATTGAGCTCTGCCCTATTTGAATGAAGATGTTTCATAGTTATGGACTGGGAGTGGAAACTTTCAACCCTATGTTAAAATTCTCCTTTCTGCAGGATTTATCCTATTAGGAAGGTTGTTGGTTGAGCCACAGTTTCAGATCAGGATTGGGTCTGATGGAAGAGAGACTGATATTTTTTAAATTAAAATTTTTTTATTGTCACAAAGATATTACTGGGATTCAGTGCCTGCATGAAGAATCCACTGCTTCTGGTGCCTCCTCCTTTTGACAGAAACAAAAGAAGAGAGAAAGAGGGATAAAGAGAGAGAGAGAGACACCTGCAGCAGTGCTTCACTACTTGTGAAGTTTCCCTCCTGCAGGTGGGGACCAGGGGCTTGTACAGTAATAGTTCTTTCTCTTCCCTTAGGTTAAAGGGTAAATGAACTTCCGAAGGGAACCTGCTCAGAGCTGAGTGGGTTTAACTCTGACTGTTCTCAGATGTGTTGTCAAGTTCAGATATCTTCTGACCTTGAGTTTCCAGTCCATTCAAGACATTTCATAACCATGGCATGAGAGTAGAAACTTTCTACTCCAAGTTTTAACTCTCCAACCTGCTAAGAGTTGATTTTCTCTTCTAGTAAAGGACGTGATTTTAGTGTAACTAGAGTCAGTTTAGTTCAGTTCACTTCTTTGGGTCTAGCCATTCATCCAACAACACAGTGAAACATTTTGTTTATTTTTTTATTGGATAGAGATAGAGAGAAAATGAGATGGGGGGTGGGCTAGAGAGAAAGAGAGAAAGACACCTACAGCACTGCTTCTCCACTCATGAAGCTTCCTCCTGCAGGTGGGGGCTGGGGGGCTCAAACTTGGGTCCTTGTGCATAGTAACGTGTGCTCAATTGACTGCACCACCACCTAGTACTCCCTGTCAGTACATTTAGTTTAGTATCTGCTTATTTGATACTCTGCTCATAGCTGTAGAAATGTATATGAATGAAATAGTCCTTTAGTGAAGGAACTTAGGACCTAGTGGATGAGAATCGTAGGTAATTTTATCATTTCAGCTGGCGAAAGCTTTAATAAAATGCATTCAACAAATATTAAAATATCTATTATGGACTAGGTGCTCTTCTCGATTCCAGGGAAACAAAAATTAAAAGGTGAGTTTCCTATCACAAAAATGCTTTCTGTATCCTTCCTCCCCAAACCTAAGTTTTATAACAGACAGTCTGATTATCTTCCTTTGTTGTAGACCTCACATGAGCAAAACCATCCAGTAGTTGTTATTTACTTCTTCTTGTTTCACTTAGCACTTAGTAATGGGGGTGTGATGACTTGCATGCACCAAATGTGAGAATGCAAATATTCCTGAAATCTGACAATTCTGTAAAACAGTATTAAATCTCTAATAAAAAGTACTTTAAAAGGGGGACACGACATGGGTGGTGGCACAGCTGGTTATGTGCACGCATTTGCACAAGCAAGGACCTGGGCTCAAGCCCTTGGCTTCCATCTACAAGGGGAAAGCTTTACTTGTGGTGAAGCCGTTACTGTAGGTGTCTCTTTCCCTCTCCCTCCCCGCTTTCTTTTCAAATTCTATTTCTACCCAAAATGAATAAATAAATATAAAAATACTTAAATACAGTGCTGGCCTCCTCCAGCTCACTAAGGACTGAAAGAATTGACCTCTTTGCTTTTTATGTTCATATTCCATATGTCACAGGTGACTGATATTTGTTAACAATCTGTTTTGTAGATTCTGAAATAGTACTTTCTACTACCCAATTGGGTGCACAAAGGTTTGTAGTTGCTAACATTTCTTGTGTGAGTGGGTAATGGGACATGCCTACAATTTTCCTAAGTTCTAAACAGAGTTGTGATGATAATATTTTAAATTCATCTTGGGGCTAGAGGGCCTGACAGATGCATTTCCACCATGGCAAGGAACTGAAAACCAAAAGCAATGTGTCTCCAATGAAATAAGAGTCTGACAAAATACATCCTATCAGTGAAATGAAATTAGATATCTGTCAGAATGCATTTGTCCTCTAAATAACCATCCATATGTTTTATGTTTTTGGTATAAATAGACGTTCATCAGTTTATCACAATTGCGCTGTCAGAGACCCAATAATTCAAAACAGAATTTTAAAGATCTTCCTATAACAATAAACTACCAAGCCTTTTGGGGAGGCTTTTTTTTTCTCTTGTTTCTTATTTCTCCTCTTTTCTTTTCATTTCTTTTGACTCCCTTCAGAGCCCACAACTCATTACTAAAGAGAAGTGAACATCTATTTAAAATCAATCCACTAATACTATGTTCCAAAGAATGAATTCCTGCCTGCAATCAGCTCCTTGCAGAGAGTGTTGTTTGTTTCCCCAGTTCTCTTCAGGTGTGGACTAGGAGGGGGTGTGAAAATGCTGGGTTTGTGACCACTGGGTACCTGATGTGTGGGCTCCATCCCTGGGCCTTCTCACTAATGGATGTGTGACCTTGCATCTGACCCAAGAGGGGAGTGGGTAGAGAGCATCACTGTGGGTGTTCCCACTCTCGTCTAGGCTACTGTCCCTCCTAATTTGTATGAGTATTAGACTACAGACAACAAAGGAGATTTTTAAGGAGGAGAACCAGAGGGTTGACAAGTCTGTGTGTCTCAGCGGTGGGCCTTTTCAGCCTGACTGTTTCTAAGCAGAGAACGAGCTGCTAAAACAATTACTATCTTGTCAAACATTCTGTCCAATGAAGAAAATTAATATGGTAACTTTGCAGACAAAAGCACATTTTGATGAAAGCCCATAACTATGCATTTAAATAAGCTCTGGAATTAATGCTGTGATTAACATTAATATTTGCCAAGGAACATAAATTCATTATACAGAAATGGTTTGAGAGTCCAGCCAACCAAAGCTGCCCTAGAGGAAGGAAGAACAAAGTAGAATTGAAATCAGGTGCTCACGTTGGGCTCCCTGCCATTTTGATGCAGGGCAAAGCGCCAGCCTGCTGTCCTTGTACTGCTTCCTCCCTGAGCCTCTGCCACTTGAACTCTCTCAAGCAGGTGGAAGGACAGAATGCAGGTCATGGCAGGGAATGGTAAGAAGCAAAATCAGCTCCAGAGACTCTGGGAGGTCAGGTCCTAGATCTGGGCTCCCAAGGGCAAGAGACAAATGCACCAGAGAAGAAATAGATGAGAGGAAATAGATCCATTATTACCTGCATAGGACTCCCTGGATTCTGGATTTGAACTCTTCATTTCATCTCTAGAAGTCTACATGCCCCATCACAGAATATCAGTCAGAGAAAAGGTCCCAGCAGAGGCAGATCTTGGCATTTCAATCTCTACCATCTTCTATGAAAAAACTATTCTGGTTTTCTGGCGCTCACACACGTGTGATATTTCTAGCTCAGAACCATTAACATTGATCCATCATAGAGTTTTTCTTTTCTTTTTTTTTTTTTTTTTGCCTCCAGGGTTATTGCTGGGGCTCAGTGCCTGCACTAGGAATCCACTGCTCCTGGAGGCCACTTTTCCCCTTTTGCTGCCTTTGTTGTTTATAGTTGTTGTTAATTGGATAGGAGAGAGAGAAAGTGAGAGAGGAGGGGAAAGACAGGGGGAGAGGAAAATAGACCCCTACAGACCTGCTTCACCACATGTGAAGTGACCCCCCTGCAGGTGGGGGTGCTGGGGGCTCGAGCCGGGATCCTTGTGCCGGTCCTTGCATTTTGCGCTATGTGTGCTTAACCCGCTGCACCACCGCCCACCCCCCCACCATATAGTATTTTTTGTTGATTTATGGATTTCAAATAAGATACATTTTCTTGAAGTTAGTGGTCTTTTTGTCTTTATAATCAAGCACCTATCATAGTGCCTGTTTGGAGTATTTCAACCCTGCAATGACTCCATCATTCCCAATAACCTTTCTGATCAAGGCAGAGAGTAGAAGAGGTAGGGCATGAGGGTGGGAGGGACAGAGAGAGAGAGAGAGAAAGAGAGAAAGACTGACTTAGAGTACTGCTCCACCTCTCATAAAGTTTCCGCTTGCAGGTGGCAGCTGGGGACTGGACTTGGGTCCATGCGTCCTTGTACTTGGTAACATGTGTACTCTGTTGGGTATGCCATCACCCAGTCTCTCAACTCTCAACCCAAAAGCCTTGGTAGCTGGTTTAGATACTACACAGCATATATGTTCTTTCCACCAGGGTTATCATTTAGGCTTCATGGCTTGACAACCCCACCGTTTCCAGGAAACACTTTTTTTTTTCTTTTTAGGTAGAATTGGAGAGACACACAGGGAGAGAACTGATGTTTTCCCTTCAGGTGCTCCCTGATTTAGAGCTCAAAGCCAGGTCCTTGCACATAGAAATGTGTACACTGTACTGGGTGAGCCACTTGCTGGCCCCCATCATACATAATATATTTTGACATCATAAACCAAAGTGAGATAGTGGTATCACTATGATGAGCAGTTTGTTCTTGGTTTTTTCAGCAGACTGAAGAAATAGTTTGAATCTTTCAGGATGTTCAGGAGAACATCAGAGAACTGGCTGTAAAATATAACAGACTGATTTGGACCACACAGGAAATCTCAAATATTTTAAGAAGAATGTTTACAGTTTTCTTATGGATTAGTGTTAGAAAACATTGTAACCAAATCATAATGAATACTTGCAGCTGGAATACTCAACAAAAAGTGAAACTGACAGCAAGTAAAGCTACACATGGCTCATTGGTAGGAATCCACTTGGTACAACTTAGCTGAGTAAAATCTGATTCATGAACACTCGGCTCATTCAAAATGGTGGTAAAAGAGACTTTTTAAATGGCAGCATTTGACTTGAGCAAAACTCAAACAGTAAATCCAGTATTTGTTTTAAAAGATATATGAAAAATAATTCTGACAAAGTGAAGCAGCTAAGGAAAATGGAGATGAGTTCATTGTGACAGTGTGTAAAAGTAGTTGAGAATTTAAATCAGCTTGATAGAGCTCATACCTGAAGACCCTTCACTCTGACCTTGTCTCTTCTGGATCCATTCCTCTGGCCCTGCTGGATGGACTCAGCCTTTAACATTCTGCCATCTCATGGCCATCACCTGGGCAGAGCATGCCTCCCTGTGCTTCTCTGCAGCTCTCCTGACCTGCCTGAGGGTGACTCCTGCCTGACGATGGGGCTGGACCAGAAAAGAGCTGTGGATGGACCATAGGCTCTAGTGGCCTCACACAATATGAGTGGCATTCAAAGTATTGTTAACAAGAAGATAATTCACTACAGTGAGCTAGAGCATTGGAAAAAGAGTCAAAAAGTCAGGCCTGGGACTCCACACAGCTCTCATCTGAAGAATCTCTCTTTCCCAGTTGGAAATCCTTTCAAACCTCTAATCTTCCTTGGGGGCCTGGGAAGTAACACAGAGAAGGCTGCTTTGTAGTCTTATTCAGGTGGTGTGGGAGATGTGAGTTGCACCCAAATCCATGGAATAAACCCAGAAATGTTCCAGGCAATTCAGCTGTAATGCAGTAAAGACTGCCCAGAGAAGGTGGCAGGAGAATTTGTTCTTACAGAGTGAGATAGTGTCTTTCAGATGGAAAAAGGAAGTATGACCAGCATTCCAGACACTCAGAGTCACATCAGGTGGTAGGGAAAGAAGTCATAAAGCACACTCAACTATTCAAAGAATGTCCAGAGACAGCTTGGCCTCAGTCACACATGTGCCCCCTTCACTGGGCAGCCAGTAGACCTAGTCTCACAGACCTGGTCTTGGAAAGGGACTTTCAGGCCCAGTGTGTGAAAGACCCAAGAGGTCTCGGAGAAGTTGGTACATCAGCATGAGATCATGAAGTACTTTTCGTCCAAGGACATCCTAGACAATCTCCAAAAGAGCTAGCAAAGGAGGAAGCAGTTTTTTAAGTTTAAAAGGAAAAGAAGTTGGCAAATCCAAAGGACTCTTAACAAGCTACCCAGGGAAGACACAATTACAGAGCAGTCAGCGTGCTGAGATTAAACATTACCTACTGTGCATGCCTGCTGCTTAGGGTGACAAAGGGAGCCAGTGCTATTGGGTATCAGGGTTGATACCCTTCCACCTCCTGGGATGCAGAGGCCACAGCCACAGTGTGTGGGCAGAGTCCACACTGTGTTACCATGAACTACTGTGTGGAGGCAGGGAGGAGGCGTAAGGCACCAGGAGCACTGCTTAGGTCTCAGCAGATTGTGACCTCCGCTTCAAAGAGAGAGCTGTGTGCAAGGCTGGGGTTCACAGCTGGCTCTTGGCAGATGTGTGTATGGGGAGGTGTCCTAACAAAACCATGTCAACTTCTCTTAACAATGTTTTTTATAGAGAAGTTTTGTTTTAAGTCAATCAGCATTTTTCTTTTGTGCATTTGATGGTATATGTAAAAAAGAAATTGGATTGAATGTTGCAGATTTTCTTTTGTTCTTTCTTCTAAAACTCTTGTTGCATTTTACATTTAACATCTATGATTTATTGAGTTAACTTGAGGTAGCTTTGTGTAAAGTCTGTGTCTGGGTTCTTGTTTTTTTATGTATTGAAGAAACTTCTTTTTTTCCTTTATTGATATCTTTGTGAAAACACCAGGTGACTATTTTGGTGTGGGATTGTCTCTAGTATCTCACTTTTTTCCTATTACTGTGTTTCTTTTCTTTCACCAACCCCAGGCCATGTCGATTTCTGTAGTGTTATAGTCAGTCTTAAAAATCAGGTAGTGTGAGACTTATATCTTTGCCCTTCTTTAGGGTTGTGTTAGTTATTCTAGTTTTGTTTTGCTCAAGTTGCAACAACACAGTGTTATAAATTGGGAATTGTAAATAATAGAGATTCATTTTCTCACAGATTTTGAAGCTGTAAGTGGGAGATAGTTGGATTCAGTAAGGGCTCACTTCCTGGTTTGCAGACAGAGAGCAGCCTCTTCCAGAGTCCTCAGAAGACCAGGAAAGAACAAGCTCCCTATTGTCTCTTCCTAATCTCTTAAATCAAGGCCTACTTCCATGACCTTATTTAGTCTTAATTTCTCCCATACAGGCCCTTTCTATCAATACAGTCACAAGGGCTGTTAGGGTGGTGTTTGATAAATGGTATTAGGTTAGAAGTAAGTGGAAGAGAGGGGGAAAACCAGCAGTCACTAACTTTAAGAACATAATTTCATTATGATGGAGGAGGGCAAAAACAGACACAAATAAACATTCTAAAAGGAGAAAACTGAAATTAAGAGAAATGTTCTTTCTCTTGCCCTCCTGCCCCCCCTTTACTTTCTTTATCAATCACTTCTTTCATTTCCAGCTGCACAGTTCCCTGTTTGGTGTCTGTAGGGCAAGTAGCCCTGGAGTCTGTCAGTCTGTCCACCTAAAGATGCCTGAATTCCAGATGTCCTCATTTCTGAGTGAGTTCACTTCAAAAACCTTTGAAATGATACAATAATAAGACATGAGACTGCTCTCCTTTCTTGAAACGTGGAGGTGTCAACATGAACAGGTGATATCAGTTCCCTTTGCTTGCCTAGAAAGCCCTGTCTCTGAGGGCAATGGGCAGGCTGAGGCCAGCTGAGTCTCTTGTTCTGGGTGTCTGATAAGAAGCACAGGGCGCTCCAGGCAAGCACTCCCCTAGTGAAGGGTCTTGCCTCTGTGCCTGACATACTCTCAAATTCTCTCTTATTGGTTGTGTGGGTTTGTGCAAGCTACTTGATTTCACCAAGTCTTGCTTCCGTTCTCTAATGCAATGATAGCCAACCCTTAGGTAGTACTTCTGTGTGTCAGAAATTGTTTTGACACTAAGCAGAACTTGGACTGGAGTTGGTGTATTGCACCAAAATAAAAGACTTTGGGGTAGGGGCACAGGCAGGATTCAGGTCCTGGAACATGATGATAGAGGAGGACCTAGTGGGGGTGGAATTGTCATGTGGAAAACTGATAAAAGTTATGCATGTACAAACTATTGTAGTTTACTGTTGGCTATAAACCATTAGCCCCCCCCCCATAAAAGAATTAAAAAGAAACTGTTTTGAGCTTTTTGTACACACCATTCAGTGTCTAATAACCATTCGATGTGGGATAAATTATAAACCCATTTTGTAGTTAAGGAAATTAAGGCTCCATCAAAGGAGATGGAACTCTTAGTGATAGAATGTGTTTTTTAGGACCTTTGGGATGATTATCTGAAGTAGCAAATGTTATATGTTTAGTATAATGTCTGCCACCTTATTACTTGTTCCAGTAAATAGAGATATGCAGGATTTATAAGAAAAGCAGACTCTATTTCTTTTTTTTAAACTTTTTATTTATAAAAAGGAAACATTGACTAAACCATAGGATAAGAGGAGTACAACTCCATACAGTTCCCACCACCAGAACTCCGTATCCCATCCCATCCCCTCCCCTGATAGCCTTCCTATTCTTTAACCCTCTGGGAGTATGGACCCATGGTCATTGTGGGGTGCAGAAGGTGGAAGGTCTGGCTTCTGTAATTGCTTCCCCACTGAACATGGGCATTGACAGATCTATCCATACACCCAGCCTGACTCTTTCCCTAGTGGGGCAGCGCTCTGGGGAAGTGGAGCTCCAGGACATATTGGTGGGGTTGTCTGTTCAGGAAAGTCTGGTTGGCATCATGCTAGCCATGATGCCAACCAGACTAGCATCATGCTGGTGGTTGAAAAGATTTAATGTACAAAGCCAAACAAATTGTTGACCAATCATGGACCTAAAGGCTGGAATAGTGCAGATGAAGAGTTTGGGGGGGCAGTTTCTGCCATTTTGTAGATAGCTAGTAGGCATATTTTAGTTGTATTTCAAAGGGCCTGTAGGTATATACTAGTTTTTTTTTTTTTCTCTGAACCTGAAATCTGGTATGCAGGTGGATCCAAGTTATTGTCTGGGGAGGTGATGTCATGGCTGGAAAAAGGACAGAAAGCTGGATCAGGGAAGAGAGTAGCTCCCAAATATGGGGGAGGGGTATAAATGTTGTTGACTGTAAACCCCATCGATTTGATCTGATCTGGGGCCCATATTCAGCTTAGGAGCCTATGTGACCTCTGCATCCCTGTAGATCTGAGCTCACATTCTGTGGTCATGAGTAGGAATATTCCAAGCTCCCCCAATTTCAGGACCCATCTTCCTCAGGTGTAGCATAGAGTATGTTGTCCATCCTCCCTTCGGAGGATGGAACATTCTCTACCGTTGTTGATTCAAGTTGAGGGCAAGGTCCTATGGGGGCCCACAGAGGGGTCTGTCGTGTTGTTCCTAATAGAGATGACTGGTAACAATGGAGAGAGGGATTCATTCGAGGTCTAGGCCTATCTTGACTTTTCGGGAATCTCAGAACTCCCTGACTAGGGCCCCAGCTGCTGGGGTGGCCTGATAGTGACTAAAGAGTCATTGGTAAAGTATGCCAGTCTCTTGCCCTTATTCAGTTTTTGCAGTCTTTGCTTTGATTCTTTAGAAGCTTTACTATTATTATTATTATTAATATCATCATCATCATCATCATTATTTTGCTGTCAGCTGTGACGTAGAAAAGTAAACAAAACAAAAACAAAAAGTGTAAAGGTCACTTATCTGAGAGTGCTTCTGTATTATCACCCAGATTAACAAAATAGAACATATCCCATACACCAGGATGCTCCCACCATGTGACCCTTCTTTGCTCCCAAAGCTACCAACATTTTCCCTTAATGAAGTCATTCCTTTCATTGTTTTTAGTTTTATCACCTGGTATACATTTGTAAACACGAATTTTGCAAGTTTTTTTTTAAAAAACTTTATATAATAAAATATGCGTTCTTGTGTTTGCTTTGATACAAATTGAGATTTATCCATTTTACTGTGTATGGCTATAGTAAGTACCCCCACCTTTTTTTTTCTTTCGATAGAAAGAGGGAGAAATAAAGGGAGGGAGAAAGCTAGAGGAGAGAGTGCTGCAGCATTGCTCCACAGCTCATGAAGCTTTCTTTCTGCAGGTGGGGACCACGGTCTTAAACCTGGATCCTTGTGCATAGTAACATGTATATTCTACTGAGTGAACCACCACCCAAGACAGTGAATGCTTTCTTAGGCATGGTCTTCAAACTGAATGTCAAAAGTTACTGAGTCATGAACTATATTTTGTCCTATGTTAAATATTAACAATTTTCAAATATTGTACTGTAACAATTTGAGAGTTATCTCCTCCCTCTTCTCTCTCCCACCCCCCTCTCTCTTTGACCAGAGCACTGCTCAGCTCTGGCTTATGGTGTTGGAGGGGATTGAACCTGGGACTTGGAGCCTCAGGCATGAGAGTCTCTTTGCATAACTATTATGCTATCTACCCCTCACCTGAGTTCTCTCTTCTTCACATCTTCATCAACACTTACATTACCTACTTAAAAGACATTTTGGTGGGCATGGTATAGAATCTTATGATTGAAATATATATTTTCTTGAATGTTAGTGTAGTTGAACATATTATCATATATGGTCATTTGGATTTCCCCTTTTATAAAGAACCTTTTTGAATATCTTGTCCAAATTCCTTGTTGACATTGGATTGCTTTTAAACTGTAGATGACTTGGAGATTTTCTATAGATATTGAGAGTAAGAGAGCTTTTGGAAGGATCATAGTATTTTCTCTGGATATTTTAGCTTTTTTTTTTTTTTTGGCCGGTGTGTAATTTTCATCAGTTTATTAATGATGTATTTGTTCATGATATATTTTCATTTATCCCTGTGGGACTTTTGAAATCTGAGATTTGATGTCTTTTGTCAGTTTTAGAAAATTCTCAGCCATTGTGTTTTCAGCTATTACTTCATCCTGTTCTTCTCTTCTTCTTATGGGTGTTATGTTAGTAGTATACCATTTCATTATAGTCTCTGTATTTCTTGACTTGTATTTTGTGTTTTTTTTTTTCCCTCAAGTCACTTTATTAGGGGGTTAGTGGTCTACAGTATAGATGTTCACACATGGGCACAGTTTCTCATCTCCCTGTGACAGGTGTGTATTATAATTTTTATTCTTTTCTTTCCCTCTGTTCCTTTCTGAAAAGTCTCTCTGTGAGCTATCCCTTCTTTGATAATATATTGTTTAGTGCAGTTACTGAGCACTAAACAATATATTATCAAATAATATATATTTGTTATATTATATACAAGTAATATATACTTATTTTTATTATATATTATAATTATGTTTTATTATATATCATAATCTAATTGTTATATGATATATATATAAATAATATGTAATAACTTCCAGTTACTACACTATTTAGTTCTAAAAATTCTGAAAGTTTCCAGTTTTTGCCAAAAATTTCATCCTTTTTCACATACTTAGATATAGGAAGTACAGTTGTTTTAAGGTCTGAAAACGCCATGAATTGTATTGCTTGATCTTCTTGCTAGTATTGTCCCTGTGGTCTTATTTCTTCATGTGCCTGGTTATTTTTGATTTCTTGCTGGCTGTTCATTTGCAAACTTACTATTATAATATTTTGTGGTTCAAGATATGCTTCTCTTCCCAGAGTAGAATTTTCATATTTTCTGTGTATTTGGTGTGTGGGTAAACTTGAAATCACATTTATTCAGATACAGGGTTTGGAATTTAAGTTGAGGCTCAGTCTCTTATAATGACTTACATACAGCTTGTTAGGACTTTCCCTGTGGTGATCTCTGGATAACAATAATGATGACAGCAATGACTATAACTACTATGCTCTCTTTTTCTCCTTTTTTATCTCCCCTCTCAAGATTACTGGAGGCATTTATCAAATTGAAGAATCTTTTCTGTAATTAATACCAACTTCTCCAGAAGGAAAACAGCCCTAACTGCTAGGTTTACCTCCTCGAGGTTCCATTATTTTCCAGTCCTATAATTTTCTTCTATTTTGTTAGCTTTCTGAAGTCTTCAAGAAGTTGTTTTTATATATTCAGCTTTTTAGTACTACGATTGGTTTAATAATATAGTTTGCCATGATCAGAATCTTTAAGTCTCTCATACCCTCTATCCAAGTTTAAATGCATACCTTCCCTTTCTCTCTTGTTTACATCATGAGCCTACAGGTCGTTTTAGTAATGTAATTGCACCAGGTAACATTTTTAAATGGATAATAATCATTTTCTGGGTCTTCATGTTTTTTCTCTCAGCCAAGTGCCCCCACCTCCAACCTGCTCCTTCCTGCCATCAGTGTGAGATGCTGATCCTTATGATCACTCCACCTCTTACCTTCACTTAAGATAATAATGATTTGGTGGGGGAAGGAGAAGTAAAGCACTAAATAAGAAATAGGCCTTTAAGGATTGGAGATCTAGCTGGCATTTTATTCCTTCTGCTTCCTGTCCAGAGCATGTTTCTTAATGGCTGCAAATCCAGTAAGCGTGTTGGAATCCTGAAATTTCTCTTTGATGCTGAGGGAGGTCCTATGCCTGCGTCCACACTTCTTTTACATGAGTAGACACTTAATGTGTTCCAGCCATGGTGGCCTGTCTCCTTTTCTAGCAGCTGAGCACAATTCCCAATAGTCACACTCATCATTATTAATACTGCCATTGTTGTATTGGCCACGGGATTGAGTTTTAGCACATGGCTATTGTTTCCTGATGTTAAAATTCCTGTCACTCTCCCCATTCTCCAAAAAGAACTGAGAGGTGGATAATGATTTTTTTTTAAAACAAAAAGCAGTAAAATGAATTGGTTATAGATTTTTTATTTATTTATTTTTTTTTTAGGAAAAAAAAGACTTCTACGATGCTCTCTGAGGAACTTGGACTTTTTCTAGTATATTACTCTCTACTTGGTAAAGGTTCACTGCAGTTCTCACTTTGAGCAACATCACATACATTCATTTATGGTCCCATGGTGGGTAAAGGGAGAATGCAAAACATGAAGACCCAAAATTGGATCACAAACACATTACTTTGATTTTGAAAAATGCATATTAGCATTTGAAAGTTGTTTAGCAAGCAACAGAAAACCTTGAGACTCAACTAAGGGTAGCTATGTCTCTGTGTTTTGGCTCTCTCCATTCTCTGTCAGCTCTTCCTTTACCTCTAGTATGTGGAGAGCAGACTGCACCAGAGGAGGATAGCCTTCTTTTCCTGTGGTGATTTCTGTGTCTGCCTGCCTGCCTGTCTGTCAGCTGTGTGAATGCTGGAGTACAAACAGTAGAGGCATTAGAATAGGACTACAAGTTGAGCCTGGCAGTGGCACACCCAATTGAGCACACATGTTGCCATGTGCAAGGACCTGGGTTCAAACTCTGGTCCCCATCTGCAAGCTTTAAGAGTGGCAAAGCAGCATTGCAGGACTCTTCTCTCCCCTCTCCCCCCTACACTCTGTTTTCCCTTCCTCTCTCAAATTTCTGTCCTATAAAAATAAACAAATAAATAAACCTTAATAAAATAGGATTGCAAGTGTTGAGGAAGGAAACGAAGAGTTATTAGAAGTTAATAAGCACTCTGTTGTTTTTTTTCCCCCTCTAACTCCTGCTGGATTGCAGGCTGTATTTAGGAGTAGAATAAAATATATTGATAATACTTGCATGGATGTTAAACAAAGGAGTTAATTAAGGAGAGGAGGTGATAATGGTAGAGAGAACTTTAAAGGGTAGCTTAACAGAGATTATCCTTAGGAAAATTGTTAGAGAGTAGACTCCAGCGGACTGCAATTATGGCTTTAATAAGAAAATTAGTACAGAGCCTCATTAAGACCAAAGTCAAAGCCATGAGGAAAGATATTATCACAGCCTTCCCAGAGAAGTTTTCTTACCTTTCTGTTCTGAATACAGTCTGAAGCTCCCAGAGGACAAAGCACCGTATCCGCACAACACCCCATTACAGGACCTCAAAGAGAACAAATACTCAGAGAGTGTTCCATAATGAGCTTTGTGAAGAGACCTCTGAGGAGCCAGGTGGTGCTGAGAAAGTGACTGTTAAAGACTCTGCCTAGGACTGTATAATCCTGGACCTGGGCGCTGATGAGGAAAGAAGTGTGAGAGGTGTGTGTGTGTGTGTGTGTGTGTGTGTGTGTGTATGGAGGAGGGAGGCAGAGAGAGGGGGAAGGACTTCAACACTGCATGTGGTAGTCCTGGGGAATGAACCCAACGCCTTGCACAGGCACAGTAGTACTGAGCCACTAGTGCAATTTTCTGTTCTTTATTCTTTGGAGAGAGGGGCGGGGGAGATGGAGATGGAGGGAGATATATTCTGTGAGCTGCTGCATCCAGGAAACCCCCCTAGTGATGTTCCTTGACCTCTAGTATGGTACCAGGGCTCAAACCCAGGGCCTCGTGCATGGTAAAGTATGCATTCTATAAGGTGAGCTATCTCCCTGCAATGGGTAAACAGGAGAGGTATACTCAGAGATAGTCTGGATTTGGGGGAGCCATTAAGTTGAGGTGGGGGGGCTTCTAGTATTCCCAGAGGGAAAGGGGATAGTTAGATATTTGAGTCTGAGGTTTTGAAAAACACATCAGGGTTTAAGAAGAACATATCTAAGGCTTAAGGCAGAAATAGGAGTCACAACATAGAGATCATATCTAAAGCTCTTAAGAGATCACCTCGGGGGCTGTATAGCTAGAGGAGAGAAGACTTTGGCCTGAGCCCTTCTGTGCTTAGGATGGGGAAGATAAGAAGGGACCAGCAAAAATTTCAAAAAGAAGTAAATAAGTGAGAAAGGGGAACCAGGAAACCAGCATCCACATCCCTGTCTATCTGTGTGACCTCCCCCCCACACACACACATTAACATTCCAGCCTGGCGTCTTGTCTCTTTTAACACTTACTGCCAAGACTTGTTTTCATGTCTGTCTCCTTCTTTGTGTCCCCAGGTCTCATACATATTCTGGCATTTAGTAAGCTCAAATGTTTGTTGAATAAATTGAGAAGCAATTAAGAAAGGAGAAATGGTAGTTTGACAATTTTGTTACTTTGTTTTTGTATGCATTGAAAATGAAGTAGTGTGCTGTTTTAAAAAGCACTAATATCCTCTTAGGTTAGGGAATGAGTGAGTGGAAGGCTGACAAGGGGGGGATGGAGCTTTGATGCATGTCCTGAGGGTCCAGCTCTGCCCCCTGCATGGGTGGAAAGCAAGAGTATTCCTGCCATCATCACAAGCCCATAAGCCACTAGTGGGTAAGAGCACCAGTTGGCAAGGGAGAGCATTCCTGTCTTCCCAGACAGTCAGCTCCCCATTGGGGACCTCGCTGAAGTGTCACCAAGCCCAGAACTCAGCCCTGAATCTTCACGAAGCACAGTGCCCTTGGGAATCGTCCTCTACGATGGTGTCTCTCTGAAAATCAAACTCCATTTTGTGCTCAGCCAGAGTGTCTGGATAGGTATTTTGTTATTGATCAAACAGGGCTCTACAGAGAGCTGCCCCGAGATGAGAAAAATTCTTAAAAGGCTCCCTTGGCTAACTTGGGCAGCTATGATTCAAGTCAGAGAAACAAGTCCTGTGTGCTTATTTTAGGACCAGAGATCTGATTATCAAAACACAAGCTGTAGAGCTTCTCTCTGGCCTCCCTGCATCAGGGAACTCTGAGCAGTGCTGGCCCCTAGCCCCACACCAGAACAGTTTGATTATTGTGGTAAGAGCCAGCCACACCACACCTCCCAGACTGTCTGTGCTATGTGAGTTAATGTAAGAAACATCAGTCATTTGGACAGGGGAGAATATCCTGGGGTTCAGCATGGTTAAGGATCATCCACAGCAAACCAGCTTGGGCTGACTGTTTCCTGCATGCGTTCCGTGGACTTCGTCTTCCAGTATTTCCTTATCTGTTCAGAGGGAGAATGCAGATTTTTTTTTTTTAATTTTCCCTTTTGTTGCCCCCCTTTTTTCTTGTAGTTATTATTGTTGTTGTTATTGATGTCATAGTTGTTAGATAGGACAGAGAGAAACAGAGAGAGGAGGGGAAGACAGGGGGAAAGAAAGAGAGACACCTGCAGACCTGCTTCACAGGTGGTGAAGTGACTCCCCTGCAGGTGGGGAGCCAGGGGCTCAAATCGGGATCCTTACACCAGTCCTTGAGATTCGTACCACATGCACTTAACCCGCTACGCTACCACCTGGCTCCCCAGATTTTTATTTTTTATTTTTAAATAAAGCTTCCTTGGCAAAGGAGAGATGGTACTATATATTTCATATTCCTTACTCCATTTACTCTATACAGATCATTATGAGTTTGACTCATAGAGTGTATATGGGTCATAAATGCTCTTTGTGCCTAACACAAGGTCATAGGCTTGGAAAAAAAAAAGAAGTTGGGGCCAGAATCAGAATAGAGGGGAGTTACATGATGCAAGGAGGCCAGAGAGAAGCTCTACAGCTTGTGTCTTGACAATAAGATCTCTGGTCCTAAAATAAGCACACAGGGCTTGTTTCTCTGACTTGAATCATAGCTGCCCAAGTTAGCCAAGGGAGCCTTTTAAGGAACTTTCTCAAATTCACCCCTTCACGCTGCCAAATGGAAAGTTCTAGCAGAAATGAAGTTGGAGCTAAAGTTGAGGGGGGTTATTGATGGAAGAACAGAGTAACAAGAATAATAATCTCCTCCCTCCTCCAATTTGCTCTTCCCCCAGACTGGGGAAATGAATGGTATCTCGTTTAATAACTTACTTGATCTAACCATTGTAAATGGTGATTTCAAAGTATCAGCAGGGTTTTTATGTAGCCAAAGGAATAGTCATTACGAAGTGGGAAGTTCAATAATGGACCCATTTTTAATTCTCAGTGGCCCAAAGGGGTACAATTTGAAAGGAATTTGGGGTTTGAGGGAGAGAAGTTAAACTGATAGGAATATGCATGGTGATGTAGGTTATTAACTCCATTGTGGTCTAAGATGGGCTTGCAGATTATGGAATCATTAGATGGTGTTTCTTTTTTCCCATATAGTCTGAGAATTAATGTTCATTCTTGGAAGGGGCATGTGGGTGTGTGATGTCTGTGGGGCTTTTTGTGTCTGATTAAAAAATTACTTCTACATCTGAACTATCCACTCGGTAGCCACAAGCCATGTGTTATAATTACTTAAATTTAAATTAATTACATTTAGAATTAAATATCATTAAAAATTCAGTTTCTTATTCACTGTAGAAGTTAGTGGCTGAAGTACTGGACAGCTCAGATATGAACATTTCCATCATCACTGAAAAATTGTGTGGGGCAGTATTTCTCACAACTCTCAAGAGAACCGACAGCAACTCACACCTGCAGGTGACCCCAGAGGTCGTGTCTGAATTGTCTTGGGACACAGTTCCAAATTTACTGATTGAATAAATGAATGAGTAGGTGTAGATAGTGGAGTGAGGGTGTTGTGAGGGTAGAAAAGGTGGAATGAAAAGAGGGATATTATGTCCTAAGATTTTAAAAAGAATTATGTGTTTATTAATTGTATAGAGATAGAGGTTGATAGGTAAGGGGGAGATAGGCAGGGAAAGAGAATGAGAGACCCCTGCAGCACTATTTCACCTCTTATAAAACTTTCCCCCTGAAGGTGGGGGTTGGGTACTTGAATATGGGTATAACTTGTTTGCTCTACCGGGCACACCACTGCCTGGCCTCTGGTTCTAAGATTTTGATGCAGGAAGCATGGAGCTAGGGTGTGAGGGGCTGGGACAGGGTGAAGGTCAAGGCAGTGGGAACTGAAGAGTTCTGTGAAGCAAAAGGGTTTGGGACCTCTCCATGGATGACTTGAGTCTTTTTTCTTTTTTTCTTTATTTTTTCTTTATTGGATAGAGACAGCCAGAAATCAAGAGGGAAGGGGGTGATAGAATGGGAGACAGAGAGACACCTGCAGCACTGCTTCACCACTTGCAAAGCTTTCCCTCTGCAGGTGGGGACCAGGGGCTCGAACCCGGGTCCTTGTGTATTGTAATACATGCGCTCAACCAGCTGCGCCACCACCCGACCCCAGAGTCTTTTTTCTTTATGCTGACTGAAAGAGAGAGGTCAGGACCAGCAGCTGCTGCCAGTGTGACCCTTCGTTCACACTCAAGAATCTTAGAAGGAAGTCTAAACTTGCCTGTGCTTTCTCACTGAGTACTTGGGGGGGGGGGGGGCGTAGATCCAGAGAGAGTCACAAGGCCTTCCTCCAAGGCTCCTGTATTACTATCCTGGGGCTTCTGTAGCACAGTGCCACAAATTGGGTAGCTACAAACTGTAGACGTTTATTCTCTCACAGTTCTGGAGAATAGAAATAGAGTCAAGATGTTGACAAGACCATACTCCCTCCACAGACTTGGAAATTTCCTTATTTGCAGCTGGTTGCCGGCCATCTCTGGGGTTCCTTGACTCCTAGGTGTATCCTTTCGGCCTCTACCTCCATCTTCATAGGACCTTTCCCTCTGATTGTTTGTGTCTCTGTCCACATATCCTCTTTACAAGGACCACAAGGACATCAGTCAGACTGGGTTAAAAAAACTCTCATTCTCATCCAGTATGAGAATTTAAACTTGATTACATATGTAAATAAGCTCACATTCCCAAACTCCAATTGGGTGTGTATTCTGGATGGGGGGAGGCACTATTCAATCCAGTCCAGTCTAGTCTCTGTTTCAGAGGTCTCCTCACCTACTGGTTTAGTATATGCACAAAGAGATATCTTGGTCTTGTTTTTTATCTTTTTCCCCCACCAGGATCATCAGCATAACTGTATGTTTCCTCTGTTCCTATGTGGAGTCTTTATTCATTTTTTTTTTTCTAGATAGAGTGTGAGACAGAGAGAGGAAAGACACAAATGCACTACTCCACGACTTGTGATGTTTACAGACTCTCCCATGTGGTGGCTGGGGACTTGAACTGAGATCCTCAAGCATGCACTTTTCTAAGTGAGCTGTCTCCCAGCCCTCCCAAAGAGAGATCTTATAATCTCAGTATCATTTACTGATTTCATTCACTTTAGACAGTTTTTCCAGGATCCTGCCATTCCAGGGCCATTGGGGACATACCAAGGAGCAGATACAGCCCTTGACCGTAAGCTCTTTGTAACGTTACGTGGGCTAGTTTTGGACTTCAGGTTTTCTTGGAAGGTGATACTGAGTTTGGCTAGGCACATCCAGGGGTGGGAGGGTGGATCTAACAAGCTTGTGGAACTTGGAAGGTTGGGGAATAAGTCTACAGTAGCTGTGACTATTGGTGGTACCAGGGATTGAACTTGTGTACTCTCTCATGCCAGGCCTATGAATTACAGCTGCACTGTCTTCCCAGTACCAAACCCTGTATTGGAAGGCATCTCCTTAAAGCCATTTAAAAACCTGACAAGGTGCTAAAAACACCATCTCCACATTGTCTCGGAAAAAAAAAAACACCTCATTTTGAGGCGCTTCTGTGAATCATACTAATGGAACTCCCCTTGCAAAAGAAATCTATTTTGACACCATTATAAATTATGACAACAAATAATTTTAATATACTGAAGAGTTATCAGGATGCTATAATGAGTGATCTATAGAATGGAATTTTTTTTGAGAAATTATCTCTTTGTTAGAATTTACTATTGACTCACCAGATAATAGTGAATTTCCCTTAATCCAGTCTGAGATGGGAGGGGTATAGTACTGGGAAGGAAAGTGCTGGGTGTTCTTTTTTTTCAGATGGGACTGATGAAGCTGCCTATATTGGGCATAGTTCCTTCACTCTGTCCTCTCTCCCAGGCCTGTCAGTCCTGCCCAAGACAAGTTTCTGAGCTCCCTGTACCTTACTTAGGAGGATAACCACTTGGTCATTTTGTGTAGGAGAAAAGGCCTAAAAAATATGTTTAGAGTTCAAGGGGTCATGGCTGGGGCATTCATACTTTACATTAACAAGCCCCTGATTCCAATCAAAAACTTTTCTCTGTGAGTGAAATGCTTTAGGCTGGCCCAGTTCCCCCTGGGGTGGAAGAACATTCTGCTGCTACCAGATAAATATGATAAACAGCCTCACGGTTGCTCACATTAATCCTTTAGAAAGATCTACAGTGGCTTTTGTGCAAAGCTAATGCGAATGTCGAGTGTGCTGGGCCATTCTCTAGGTGACCTCCAATTACTGTGTCATTATTAATAGAAGCTCTTCTTCTGTTTCCTCTCATTATGCAGCTCAATTATGGAGACTCCCTCTCTGCTTTTATGTTCTTTCCATTTGTTTACCACTGGTGGGTGAATATTTTGAGGTGGGGCCTGTCCGAATGTGGCCAGTCCTGTGCCTTGTAATTGAAGCACGCGTCACACTATTATTTTTCAAAACAAGAAAATTGCAGTGGGGACAGCAGACTGTTGATTGTAAGTGAAGTGCTGCTTGAAGCAATTAAAGGCTCGGAAGGTGAATTTCATTACTGCTACTTTAGTGCACAGGCTCAGCCCCTTAAAAAACCAGCCAGCAAATCTCATTTTCTCTCTTCAATGGTAAAGGTCTGGGGAGGTCTCAGTGAGTGTAATGAGGCTTTGGAGAAGTGTGGTTGAGGAGACCAGTGCACAGTTCTCTTGACCAATGTCAGGAATTTGAAAGACACCTCTGATTGAGCAGAAAGATAACCCCGGGCTTCAGGTGCAGAAATGTAGCTGTGGTAAGGGGAAATGGGAAAAAGAGGCAGTTAATTGGATTGGGTGACAGGAGTCTGCTAGCATAGAGAAAACATTCTTTCTTTTTTTTTTTTTTGCCCCCCAAATTTCCAGATTTCTCTTCTAAAACCCCATGTCTAGATTCTAGCCCTTCGAATAAGCTCCAGACAAAATCCTTTATTTGGCATAGTCTTAGCTGTCAAAATGTTTCATTACACAAGAAAACATGTGTACTGCTAATATTTTCCAAACAGACAACTTGCTGCAGTGATTATGGGGCCTGGAGACAGATGCTCAGAGTCACGAGGGAAGTCAAGTGTTGTGAAGCTCCCGCCTGAGCAGTCTTTTGGGGGCAGATCCACCCGTTAGTAGGGAAGTGTAATGCCTCCCCTTCTTCAGTCCCTTTGCTTGCTCACACAGTCCAGTCAGTGGGGGAAAGAGGTGAGACTCTAGGGGGAAATGCAAGACAGTGTTTCAATCTTTTAGTGGCATATTAACTTTTACTTATTTATTTATTTTTGTCGTTACTGGGACTTAACTACTTGGAGCTAACATTTTTCAGATAGAAAGAGACAGGATGGATGGTGGGGAGGGAAAGCTACTATACCACTGAAGCTCTCTCTTCCTTAGTGTGGGAGGAATTGGGTACAAACCTGCATCTTGTGCATGACAAAGGAGGCACACTATCCAGGTGAGCTATCTTGCTATCCCTCTTGGTGGCACTTTATCTGTCATTGGTGGTGTCTTACCATGCCTATTTGTGGCCCCAGGGTCCTGAGTCTCCACTCAGTATGTATGCAGTATGGTGTCTCCTGGGTAAACATACACACACTGTCACTGTGACTTCAAAACAACTTTCCTGATGAAATTCATTTTTCCAGCCATTAGTGTAATAACCATAATCAATCATCTCATTGCCAAGCACAGAATCCCTGTACAGCCAATTCTCAGAGATGTGAAGTAACTGATATGCCAATCAGATAAATATTGTGTTAAATTGCACTAAGCAGCAGTGACAAATGACACATTGTACACACATTAAAGTCATGTTTCTCCTAGATCTGTCTGAGAATCCAAGGGCATCAGAGTAAAGTCCATCATGAAATGGGTGAGTGACAGGATTGGAGGCTTTCAAAATGTAGAGCTGTTTCTGTATTTATTGTATCACAAATGACTGCACAACTTAATGGCTTAAATAATGATGCTTTGATTTTCATGATTCTGTGTGGGTGATTCAGCTGGGTGATTCTTTGGCTCCATTGAGTATTTTCTGGAACTGTAACATTCAGGATGGCACCTCCATGCCTTGTGCTTCAGCAGGTTGGGGCTGGCTGGGTCATTCTTTCTCTCTCGCTCCATGTGGTTTTTCTGCTGTGTTGCTGAACCTCTTCTCATTGTGGTTCAGGGATCCGAGTGAGAACATTCCAAGAGAACAAGTCCCATTGTACATACAGTAATTCAGCCTTTTGATGTCATGCTTACTAATGACCTGTCCACCAAAGCAAACCACATGAACAAGCCCAGAATCATTGTGGAAGGGGAAGACACAAAGAGGACAACTTATAGGGAGGCATGGCTCACTGACAGTCACCAGGTGAACAGTTTTTTATACTGAGTGTTCTTGACTGAAACCCAGAAGTTCCTTCCTTTTCTCCCTGTCCCTCTCCCTTGCTCTTCTTTATCTCCCTCTTTTCATGCTTTTTCTGGGAACGAGACTATATTACACCTAGCACCAGGAAACTCTCCTTTATGGCTCTAAAATTTTCCATTTCTCATTCTCTAGTTTTCTTGAGACATAATTAATCTACCATAAGGCCAGCCTATTTATACTGTGTAATTAAATGATCTTTAGTGTACAGACTTACACAGTCATTACCGTAACCTGATTGTAGGATACTTTTAATCCATTAGCATTTGCTTCATACTCCACCTTCACTTCTCTACTCTCACATGGACCACCAATAAGCTACTTTACCCCCCCCCCCCGATTTTCATGTTCTGATTGTGGTGTTTTTTTTTTTTTTAAGATATTTTAGATACAGAGAGAAATTGAGGGGAGGGAGATAGAGAGGGAGAGACACCTGCAGCACTGCTTTACCACTTGTGAAGTTCCTCCCCCTACACATGTGGGGACTAGGGGCTTGAACTCAGGTCATTGTGCACTGTAATGTGTGCGCTCAACTAGGCATGCCACTGCCTGGTTCCCTGATTGTGGTCTTTCTATGTCTGCCTTTCTTTGGTTAACACAATCTTTTCAAGGCTTATCTAGGTTGTAGCATATGCCACCACACAGTACTCCATTGTTGAATTGATGATTAATATTCCATCTTTCTGTGTGGATATATCACATTCTGTTTACACATTCATCAGATGGTGGGTATTTGGACATTACCATTTTTGTCTCTTGAATAGCCCTTCTGTTATCATTCGCATACAAGTTTTTGTGTGGATATATGTTTTCACTTCTCTTTAAGGCAGCTTGGTAAGGCGGTAGAGGAAAGACAATATGCTATCTGAAATCACTTTGTGCTCCAGAACTCTAATTCATTGCCTGATCCTCCAGTGCCAAAACTAATAGTGGAAGTAGCAGAAATGTTTGACTGTGCTAGTATTTAAGATCACAACTTCTGTGACACCAAGGTGCAACAGTGACTGTGGGCCATGATCCCCACTCCTCTGACAACATGGCACAGCAACATGTTTAGACTGGTCCCGGTGTAGCACTTCTGTAGCTGTCATTCTCCTGGTGTCTCTGAGGTTGAAGGCAGAGGGCCTTCAGAACACTGCCTGTGGGACTAGTTGAGGGCACTTGTGCTACTTTCTAAGAGTCCAGTAAACCTATGTCTAGTCAAGTTCAGCTTCTAAGTGATACTCATCTTGATTCCCAGTTTTCATTGTGATCTGTCAAAAACATATCTCCATTTTCCAGTGTAGACTGGGCGGAGAACCAATTCAAAGCTCAAAGAATTTCCAACATAGAAAAATTTGTTCTGTTTCATGGAGCCTATTGGGGTGCTTGTATTATAAAAAATAGAGGCTGTGAAGAGTCAGGAAATTCAGGTTACACAGACCGAGGAATATTGCCATCTTCCTTGTTGACGTCACCTGATGACCAGGTAGTTACTTTCCCTTCCTTCTATGCAGCCTTTCTTTGGAGACTTAACCTACTTAACTGCTCAAGCTTCTTTTAGATGCAAAGAGTTTCCCCTTATTAGCCATATGTGGTTGTTAGATTCAAATGGCAAAATCTATCCAGAAGTGATCCTCCTTCCAACCAACCAGATACCCTTGTTTACATTTCTAAGTTTCCTCTGGATCACAGTCTTGGATAAAAAGTCTATAGTTAGAATAATTTCATCTCAGTAGATTCTTAAAATGCCCTAGGAAGATAGTATCTTGTTTCTGGTTCTAACTTCTCTGTGATAATTTTTCCTTATGTTCTGTCTCCTGCAGGAAGCTCTGAGCTAAAGGCAAGACCAGCTCCTTCCTTCCTTCCTTCCTTTTTTATTCCTACCTCCTCTCTCTTTCTCTCTCCCTCCCTCCCTCCCTTTTCTTCTCTCCCTCCTTCCTTTCTCTCCCTCCTTTTCTTCCTCCCACCATCTCTCTCTCTATCCCTCCCTTCCTCCTACAGGGTTATGACTGGGGCTCAGTGCCTTCACAGTTTCCTTGTTCATTGTGGCCATCTGCTCTTTCCTCTAGCTAGAGGATGAGAGACAGAGATCAAAGATAACACTACAACACTGCTGATGATGTATTACCCTGCAGGTGCTCCTCTGTGCTGACCTAAGGCTTGAACTTGGGTCCTTGGACATGGTAGTCTGTGCATTCTACCAGGTGAACCACTTGCTCTCCCCAAGGTTGGGTTTCTTTATTAGTTGTCTTGTTGCACCTCACACTGCAGACTTGCAATAAGAATTCAAGGTGTGAATGAATAAATATATTCACAAGAACATGGGTATGAAGGAAACTGTCTTCATGAACCATAGTTTTCACATGACAGTATGCCAGTCCAGTCTCTGTAACTTCCAGGTCATGCCCATGGCCTAGAGGTGATATTGTAAGTAGATTTACTTTCATGTGACAGAAACCCTCCTCAGCATTAGAACTGATGCTTTAGGAAGGACCCTCATTTCATGTTCAAACAGAAAGTTAGTCATCACTCTGGGAAGAAAAGTGAGTGGATGACTCATGTTTATCTCTTCAGATCCCCTCCAGTTCTGAGTTAGAGGTCATCTACCGCAGTGTGTGGGATAGCTTATTTTCCCAGCTAGCCTCACAGTAGACTCCATTCTTCTGCACACATGTACTCCAGGAATTATCTGGGAAATAGAGATTGTACTGAAGATCTTGTAGGAGAATCTATATGAGAAGACAGCAGCTGTTCTTTTCCCCATTTATCCCTTTGATATCTCTCTCTGAGGTCCCAGAATCTGGCCTCTTGTTTGTTTTTCTCAGTGTCTTCTCCATGTCATTGCTCCTTCTCTCAGGATGATTCTCATAATCTTTCTTGACCAAAATAATTTCACTTCTTGGCTTCTCTAATCTCATCTACTTACACTCATTGGTTCTACTCTCACACACTCTTGGCCAATAAAAGAGCCTACAAGCTTCCAGAATTCCATTGTGTGGAAAATGGTATCTGTGCTTAATGACATTGAGCTTCTTTGGAATTTCACACTCAGTAGAGAGAAGAGAAAAAGCAAAATCAAGTGTGATCACTTTTCTGTTCTATTTAGAAGAGCTAGATCCCTTTGCCTCTCTATACCTTCTATAGCCCCCCAACTTCCTCTCTACCCAGGAAGAAGAAACATGTGCTATTTTATGTTGGGGAAACCAGAGAGAGGTGATGTGTAAACTAGTACTTGTCCAGAAATCGTTGATTTCCTATGGCTCTTCCCTGGTCTGAGGAGCAGAGCAACAGTCACTCCCCATTTCTCTGTGCCTTTCCCTATCACATTTACTACAGCTGTGGTACTGAGATGTGAGGTCATTGGATCTTACATTTTTTCATTAGTATTATCCTTAATATTCTGACTGCAAAACACCAGAGACTATTTGGATTCACCATTGAATCCACAAGATCCAGAAAATTCTAGATGTAAGATGTGCTAATACTTGTTCCATAAATAAATGGAAATAAAATAACACAATTATTATTATTTTTATAGTGTTCTACCCAGTAATAAGATCATAGGGGATAGTTACACACCACACTCACTGCCCACTGCCAATGTTCTGAGCTCCCATCTTCTTGGTAGTATCTGATTTCAGGTATCTGAGGAGAAGCAAGATGGCACCCTGAGAGCCCCCAGTACTCTCAGTCTCACTCCCCTTCACTTCTAAGGGTCCAGAACTCATCCTTTCATTTCCCAGCTACATCTTCAGATTCTGAGTCAGGAGCCTACCAAACAGAATTGAAAAGTCTTTGATAGATCTTTGAGTATATTGTAAGAAGGGACCCAAAGACAGTCTTCTTCTAGCGTTTGCCCTTCTTCCGTAGCCAGTCAACAGCATCAGGTTGAGCCTGATGTAAAGTTTCGAGACCTCCTTTGAATCTGGAGAGGTGGCAGTCGTTGACTATGTGGGTCATAGTCTGTCTGTAGCCGCAGGGGCAGTTCGGGTCGTCTCTGGCTCCCCAGCGATGGAACATAGCGGAGCACCGGCCATGGCCTGTTCGATAGCGATTGAGGAGGGCCCAATCATAACGTGCTAGGTCAAAGCCGGGTTGACGCTTGCAGGGGTCTGTGATGAGGTGTTTGTTCTTTACCTCAGCTGACTGCCAGCTCTGTTTCCAAGAGACTGGAACAGAGAAGTTCAGTGTAGGCGTAGGGGACCAGATTGGGTGACGAGACGTCAAGCATTGAACAGGGTGGGCGAAGATATCCGCGTATATTGGCAGGTCCGGTCGAGCGTAGATGTGGGAAATGAACTTAGATGATGCCGCATGCAGACGAATATCTGGCGGGGCGATGTTGCTAAGAACTGGCAGCCATGGAACCAGGGTGGAACGGATGGTTCCAGAAATTATCCTCATGGAGGAATATAATTTGGAATCGACCAAGTGGACATGGGGGCTACGGAACCATACTGGGGCACAGTATTCTGCAGTGGAATAGCATAATGCCAGAGATGATGATCGTAGTGTGGAAGCGCTCGTGCCCCATGAGGAGCTGGCCAGTCTTGCAATGATGTGATTCCTCGCGCCCACCTTTGCTGCAGTTTTTATGAGATGTTCGTGAAATGACAGAGTGCGATCGAGAGTAACGCCAAGATAGACTGGCTGGGCTTCATGCCGGATTCTCGTACCGCCAAGCTGCACATTAAGACAGTGATGCCTTTATTTTGTAGGGAGGGTGCCTAGTCCAAAGGAAATTGGTATAAAGTAAGAGCTACTAGGAGAAGGTCAGCAGAAGAAAGACAAGTAGGAGGCTTAGGGAGCCTGGGCAGGGAAGCCTGCTCTTTGTGCAGTACAAGAGGACCAAATAGCTAGCTCAGGGAGCAACACTGATGAAGGGGAAGTTTTTTTGTTTTTTTTTTTTTTGCTAGTTGAGTTAGCAGAATAGAGAAGTGATAGAGAAGAGGAAGAGTCAGATGCAGGTGCAGAAGGGGAAATTGAAGGCAGGCCAGGTTTACTCGTTAGCTTATTTGCATCTGCTTTTAACACTGAGATGAGGCAAAAGATGAAAGATGCTACAATTTCAAGATAATTGCATCCAACCACCACATTCCCCCCTCCCAGGTGTTGCCCACAGCACCAGCCCCATGGTTCTACTTTAGAGTTTGAACTCTGGTGAAGGAGGAGCCCTGGTGCCCACGGATCCCAGAGAATGGCACTTGAGAAGGAAGAATGGATTCAGGACTTCCCCAGGGAGCCAGCTGTAAGATCTGAGAGTCCACTCCCATCTCCATCTCCAGACTGCCAATTGAGATTTATTTGTTTCTTGTTTACTTGACAGGACCTCATAACATCCACAGAGCTGCTCTCACATACAATTAATCAGGCAGAGTATTTCGGATTTGTGGTTTAACCCTGCCCTGCACTTAACAGGTCTAGGTTCCAGAGCCCTGTGGCTGTCTCGCATGGTTCCCTAGCAACCAAATGAGACAGGGAAATGTGCACAGTTTCATCACCACAAGATGTTAGGTCAATTAATATTCATTAGCAGTGCCTGTGTTTAGCTGCGAGGTTACAGAGGGAAAAAAAAATCTTTGTTGGCTGAGTGGGGGATGGCAAGGATACAGGGCCCAGTGAATATGTAGATTATGCACTGACGATGTGTTTTCTTATATTTGCACACTGGTCTATCTTCACAAGTGCATGCATATTTAAAACATTCATCTGCTCATTTACAGTTCTCTTTCTGTGTTTAGAAGAGGTTTCAAAAACAGCAGGATACATCCCCAAATACCTATCATGGTCCATTCATAATACTTGAAAGTATACCACTAGTGATCATCCTATTTACTGATGCTTTCCTTTCAGGCTCTCTTGTACCTCACCATCATTTAAAATGTAAAAAGAGCACAAAGGTAAAACAGATGGAGGCTGGGGGAATAACTCAGCAGGTAGAGCATAGGATTTGTATGCTTGGGGCCCTGATATGGTGTCTGTCATTGACTATGCTGAAGCAAACTCTGGCATCTCTCATGAAATAAAAACAAGGTAAAACCAGCAATTTCCTTTATACTAATCTGTAAAAGGCACTATAAACCTTTTGGTGTACGCCCTCTTAGTAAGTTTCTCATTTAAGGGCCACGCCTGTGCACATATATACAGCATGTGCACACGGAGCCACACACAGTTTTACAAAAATAGTATTCTCTCTTTCCATGCAGGCTTAAAAAAAAACTATATTTATTGGATAGAGACAGCCATAAATTGAGAGGGAAGAGGGTGGTAGAGAGGGAGAGAGACAGAGAGACACTTGCAGTACTGCTTCACCACTTGTGAAGCTTTCCCCTTGCAGGTGGGGGCTGGGGGCTCGAACCTGGGTCCTTGTACATTGTAACATGTGCGCTCAACTAGGTGCATCACAATCTAGCCCCCCAAAATGGTATTCTCTTTAAATACAGTTTTGTAAATTGCATCTTACAAGTTGGCATTACTATTATTATGAATATTCTCCTTTCTACAAAAGTTCTTCCACAGTATTTTAATTAGTTGCATAATATTTCAGTGGATATATTTCTCATGGCCCATTTAATCAGACTCTTGTCCATGCATTCAAGTTATAAGTCATACTGACGGGAATGTCCTTGTATGTTCATTTTTAAGCCTCTATTTTATTATACTTAGAATAAATTTCTGTAAGCAGGATTACACTAGAAAGGCTTTTTGTTTACCTTGTCCTGTCTCCTTTCAGAAAGGAGGGAGCAAGTTCCACATTTGACAGTTGTATATGTTGGTGCCTCTTTTTAAAATAGCCCTGGGAAAGGTCACATAAGAAGTTCCCAATGTTCACTGTTTAAATTTTAGCAGAATCTTCCCATTACAGTACCAAGACCGAAACTCTCTGAGGGACAAGATACAAATTCTAGCAGGAGGGGTATCTGGGAATGTAGAAAACTGGTGATTTGATGACCCTCCCTGACTGGGACAAATTATCATCCAAAGCGTTCTTCCAAGTGGTGGCCATAGCAGCCAGCAGGAGAGGTCCCCTGCTGTAGTGACAATCTTCTCCATCACCTCTGGCCTTCTCTCTCAACTGTTTTTCAGACAAACTGTCCCTGGCCCAGAAGAGATCTCCATAGCTCTGGTTTTAGTTTTAGATCTCAAGTTGTCCTGAGTTTCAGCTCCAGGAAGATGATGGGGGAATTACATGGGAGGCCAAGGATCAGTGATAGGCCAGAACAAGTTGACTCTAGGAGAGAGAAAGTAGTTCTCTCAGCCCCTTGGGGGCCCTGGGGAGAGCCTCATGGGTAGTATCACTGGAAGCAGGACAACTGTGGATTCAAAAGTCTCTCCAATTCTGCTCTAATATAATCTTATAATCTTGTAAGTCACTAATAAAATATTTAAAAATTGGGGGAGATTATGTAATAGTTATGCAGAAGACTTTTCATGCCTGAGGCTCTGAGGTCCCAGCACCATCAAAAGCCAAAGCCAAAGCTGAACAATGTTTTGGTTCTCTGTCTCTCTGTCTTTTAGTAAAAATAAGTAAGATATTTTAAATAATTAATTGGTTGAGGGGCCAACAAGGTAATTCAGTGGCAGAGTGCATGTCTTTCATGTGTGATCGTGGTGTTCCGTAATAATGAGAAAGATAAAAACAAACAGAACATCATAGATGGTGGGGCAGTGCTCTGTCCAGGATCTGTCTCTCACACAGAGTGACAGGAAGTGGTGCACTTGGTTAAATGCACACACCCACTGTCATCATCAAGGGCCTGTGTTCGAGCCCTGCTCCCTACTTTTGCAGGAGAAGCTTCATGAATTATAAAGCAGGTCTGTAGGTGTCTCTCTTTCTCTTATCTCCTCCTCTCCTCTCAATTTCTCTGTCCTGTCTAATAAAAAGAATGAATAAAACCAACTTTAAAAATTTTTTTAAATTTCTTTATTGGGGAATTAATGTTTTGCATTCAACAGTAAATACAATAGTTTGTACACACATAACATTCCCCAGTTTCCCATATAACAATACAACCCCCACTAGGTCCTCTATCCCATTCTCCCCACCCACCCTAAAACCAACTTTTTTTAAAGTTAAAAAACCTCAAAAAGGGGGCTGGGTGGTGGTGCACCTGGTTGAGCACACATGTTACAATGTTCAAGGACCCAGGTTTGAGCCCCGGTCCCCACCTGCAGGAGGAGAGCTTTGCAAGTGGTGAAGCAATGTTGCAGGTGTCTCTCTGTCTCTCTCCCTCTCTATCACTCCCTTCCCTCTCAATTTCTGACTGTCTCTATCCAATAAATAAAGACAATTAAAAAAACTTTTAAAAAACCTCAAAAAGATAAAATTAATTGCTTGAGCTCAGGACATAATAAGACATATTTTTCTGGGCTTGATTTTGCAAATCAGTGATGCCCATTTATTTTGGGGTGTTCCCTGGAGGCATCATACGTGAGTGTGAACCCAGCCCGACCTCTTGTACGCATGTGACATTGGGCAGACCTCTCTGTGTCTCTTTTTCCTCAACCACAGGGTGGGAATGCTAGTCACAGCCATCAAGTGTGTGAGTCACTGCATGGGTTGATAGATGCAAGTACCGAGCAGCAGCTGGCCTGTCTTGGCTGCCCTCACCATTCAGGTTGGTTGGTTGAGGTCTCCACTGTTCAGATTCTGACTCCCATAGTTTCCATGCAGCTCAGCTTCACAGGGGACAGGGCTGCCACCGGCTCATCCTGTCATTTCTAGCACAGGATCCAGCTGCATTTGAGGCTAACTGGGACTCATTTGTTTACAAGGTAACTGCTTCTCTTCTGTTCCTCTCCCACTTGCCGGTCCCTCTGATTTCCATTTCTTTTGTGAAATGGTTAAAGTGCTTGACATAATTAGCTGTTAATTGTTAGCAGCTGTACTCATTATCAGTTTAATGCCTAATTAATTGCACCAATTAATGCTGCCTATCCTGTCTTAGGAACTGTAGATGAGGGAAAGCTGGTGTTGTTTAAGTTACGCGGTACTTAATATACCTCCAATTTTTTAGCCGCTAACTAAAAATCCTAAATCTGGGTTGATTTTCCTCATGAGCCGTGAGCAGAAGTCTGTCCTGTGTGGTGGTCTGGGTCCGCCCAGTGAAGGGGGTGTCTCACAGGCAGCAGCACCCACTTGGAGGAGCGGTGCTTCCTGCAGGTCAAACGTCTGGCCACACTTCAAGACCCTGCACACGAATGCCATGAAGGTTCTCTGTGCTGCTCTGTTTTGAGAAAGTAATAATCCAAGAGCCTCCCGAACAGTTTCTGCCCATCCCATTGCTCAGATCTGCACTGGAGCACACACAGGAGGTTCCTTGAATGGGAATCTGACTTAGGGCTGATCTCCTGCGGGGGAAAGGCTGTCAAGGTCCTGACTAGGTTCTCAACCTTAGTAGGATGTTAAGTCAGTGACTGGAGGACAACAGCATAAATGAGGCACCTCCACCACTTACTTAGCTTCTCCTGGGTGCTAGGCAAGGCACCCTCCATCCTGCTCATAGTTTCTGAATCTCATAAATCTCAAAGAAGGTGTCAGTATCCTTCCCCTCTTCATTTTAGAATGAGGAAACTGAGACAATATTTCACTTGCAGTCTATACTTTTTTTTTGCTCTTGTCTGAATGAATGAATGAATGAATGAACAAATGATTGAATAGGTTAATCTTTCAACTCCTTTTCCTGAGCTGGTTGGTTCATATTTAGGGGTTTGGGGCCAGACCACATTTGTTTGGGCAATCTCACTGTCTCTCATCCTAGGAAAAGCCAGTCCTGGTACTGGAGGTGATGATGGGGCAGGCAGTCTTTTGACATAGTGGGATGTGAATGCAGGTATTGGTGTGGAAGCAGAGTCAGGAGCTTATACTCTGGCAACCAGAGACAAGCTCCAGACATCTGTATGTAGGACAGAGAGTCTGTCTTGCAGCATGACAGCAGGCTGAGAGCTAGCCAGGAACAGCTCTGTGAGGCATCACTGTGGTCTTCAGTCTTAAACTCTGAGAGGATCCATGTTAATATCTAGACATGAAAGGTTAAATAATGCCCCCCCAATTATTCACATCCTAATTAACCTGAAACTTGGAACTGTTACTTACAATGACACATGTCATTGGATGAAGGGCCTTGAGGTAGAGAAAATATATTGAACTGTTGAGGTGAGTCCTAAGTCCTACCATGCATCATATTCTTGTAAGGGAGAGGGAGATATGATACAGATGAAGAGCAGAAGGTGATGGGACCACAGAGGAAGAGATGTGACCACTGCAGAGGAAGGCTGGCATCCTCAGAAGCTGGTCAATGAGGAACAAATTCTCCTGGAAGCCTTGTAGACATCTGGATTTTATCCCAGTGATACCAGAGTCTGGATTTTGGTCTCCAGAACTGAGAGAGAATTAACCTTTGCTTTTCCAGCTCTGCCACTTGAAAGAGAGTTGTTAGACCAGCCATAGGACAGGGAAGCACCAGACTTAAGTTTTTCCTTGTTATGATCTCTGAGTCTTCAACAGATTTTACTAAGTATTAATAAAGAAACAAGATTTAAAATAAAACAGTGAAAGAGTTTAGAAAGTATTTAGAATACTCTAGTGGAGAGGTACTTTGGGGTAGATAGATATAAAGATAGTGACTTTAGCATTATTAAGTTTGGGATTAAATAAAAAAGAACATTTATTTATTATTTTTACTGGGGGGGTTAATGGTTTACAGTGCAGTAAACACATGAATATAATTACTCCTCTCCCTGTGCCTCATGCTACAGGGCATCCAGGTTCCCTCTGTCCCCTCTCTCCATTCCTTTGCAAGAAGCCTTTGCTTTGGTGCAGTGTACTGCACTCATCTCAAGTTTCATTTTGTGATTTCCCTCTGTCTTTATTTTTAAAGTTCCACCTGTAAGTGAGATCATTTGGTATTTGTCCTCTTTAACTTATTTCTTGTAACATGATGTCTTCAAGTATTATCCAAGATGAGGTGAAGGAGACGACTTCATTTTTAACAGCTAAGTACGATTCCACTGTGTGTACACGTGTATGTGTGTGTGTGTGTGTCACAGTTTTCTTAGCAACTCATCTGTTGGACATCTGGGGTGCTTCCAGTTTTTTTTGGAATTAAAAATTGTGCTGCTATGAACATACCTAGAGCTCTTTTTTTTTTAAAAAGAATTTATTTATTCCCTTTTGTTGCCATTGCTGTTTTATTGTTGTAGTTATTATTGTTGTCGTTGTTGGATAGGACAGAGAGAGATGGGGAGAGAAGAGAAAGACAGAGGGGGAGAGAAAGATAGACACCTGCAGACCTGCTTCACCGCTTGTGAAGTGAGTCCCCTGCAGGTGGGGAGCCGGGGGCTCGAACCGGGATCCTTACGCCGGTCCTTGCGCTTTGCGCCACCTGTGCTTAACCCGCGGCGCCGCCACCGCCCGACTCCCTCTAG
Organism: Erinaceus europaeus; assembly: GCF_950295315.1. Classification (NCBI taxonomy): domain Eukaryota; kingdom Metazoa; phylum Chordata; class Mammalia; order Eulipotyphla; family Erinaceidae; genus Erinaceus; species Erinaceus europaeus. Next base: position 20,549,967 of record NC_080181.1, on the reverse strand, counting down.
ATCTCTTCTAATAGGTGTTTTTGTTTCCCCAGGAAGCACATTGCTGGATCTAGTGTTCTGAGGCATCTCCAGGGTATTTTCTTCTCTTTTATTTATTTTTAAATCTTTATTTATTTATTTTGAATAGAGACAAAGAGAAAATTGTGAGGGGAGAGAGAAATAGTACAGGAGAGAGACAGACACCCGCTTCACCACTTGTGAAGATTTCCCCCTGCAGGTGGGGACCAGGGGCTTGAACCCAGGTCCTTGCACACTGTAATGTGTGCGCTTAACCAGGTGCACCACCACCTGGCCCCTCTCCAGGCTATTTTCCACAAGAGTTAGACCAATTCATATTCCCACCAGCAGTGCACGACTGTCCCTTTCTGTCTGCATCCTTGCCAACATTTTGTTGTTATTGTCATTTCGAATGTGTGACATCTTCACTGGTGGAAAGTGGTATTTAATTGTTGTCTTTATTTGCATCTAAGTGAACATTAAGGAAAAAAACAAACAAACCTCTAAACACTAAACATAAACATGAGAGAAGTCTCCTGGTTGCATCAAACCTAGATTTAGGCAGTCCAGAGCTGATATGAAAGGTCCACCACATTGTTAGGGACCTAGATTACTTTTATATTACTGTTCCCATGTGAGATATTTATCCACATGGTCTAAGGTGACTGTGAGAGTTCCAGGCACCACATCTGAGTTCAAAGCCAGGACAGAAAAGAAGGTGGAAAGAAGAGTTCACATTCTCACTCTTAGGGAAGGTCCCAGGGCAATTCTCACCTGTTTCTGGGTGCAGGAGAGGGACCAAATTTTAATAAACTCATGTGGAGTTTTTAAAGCTTGACCCAGAGTGGGTCTTGGTTCTGATGGTACAATGCAATTTCATTTTTATAATATGGAAAATGGCCAGACAGCAGTGGAGAGAATGTCTGTGCATCTGAAAACCTTCAGGAACAGGGGTTTGGTTGAAATGGTTTGGTTGGAGGAGAATTTCTTTTTTTAATCTTTGTAAGAACAGAATGATCTGTTTTCAAAGAAATTCAGGTTGTCCTTTCAATATAAGAGTGAATGGTGTCTATGATTAGTTAGAGCAGTAGTGGAGTGGAGTGAAAGGAAGGGAGGTCATTTTTAGCTTGAGATGAGAAGAAACAACATGAAACCTGCAGAGCTGGCCGAGAGTCCGGGTTGTGGAGGGTGAGCCTGGATGGGAGGTTGAACTGGATATGGCCTCCCTCTGACCCTCAAGTCTGTGGAGAGCCAGGGGTCGAGACCCTCCAGGGGCTTGTCAAAGACCACAGCACTGTGGAGGCCTGTGCTTTAATAGGAGTCAAATGCATGAGGCTGTCCAAGAATTTTCCATGCCCCCAGGGTAACAGCCTGGGTTGTTGCTGGACCAGGGACTAGAGCTCTGTGCCAGTATCCCAAGGAAAAAAATGCAGGGAGTGTGGTTGAAGCTTGGAGCTAAGCCCTAGTCCAAGTGGGGAGTGGGCCAGAAAAGACCACGGCAGGGGGGCTCATCTCACTCAACTCCTACAGTGCTGGACAGAGTTCTGGCAGTCATCCAGCTCCCTGTGTCTTTTCAGACAGGCCTGGCAAGCTGACTTGCCCATGGTCAAGGGCAAGAACATGCTAGGAGGAAAGGGTCCGGATCTCTCCTCTGATTTAATCTATATGGAATTAAAACTGAAGTCATCTGCAGGCTCAGGGTGTGATTTTCAAGCCTCTGTGATTCAGCACATGACTATAGGATGCTGCTTTTGCAGATGTTTGAACTGTTTGGTTGCAAGGTGCTTAGAGGTAAAGCTTGAGCAAGCACTGCCTCCCTGGCCAGAAGCAGCCCCCTCCCATGAATTGAGAGCTCATGCCACTAGCATTGATGGGGAGGACCCAAGTTGGGGGTGGGAATGTTTTGCCGGACCCCTGTCTTGGGGAGATGAGAAATTGTATTAACAATTTCCATGTGTTAACTAGTATGCTACAAACCATTAGCACCCTAATAAACGTTAAAAGAAAAAATATTGGGCTTTGAATGGGTTGCTGGATTTGAGATGCCTTCTTGACTCTGCCCATGGTCCAGGAGCCTTTTTAAATTAGAACTTTTGAGGACTCTCCTCTGGAGAAGTAACATCTGCTTCCATGCTAAAGGAAGCCAGGAGGTGAGAGATACGCCTACCTCCACTAGCTGCCAGTCTCCTGGATCTCCCTCATAGTGGCTTCTACCTCTCCCGTCACTCTTTATTGCCATTTGAGCCTTGTGATGCTCTGGAATCTTTTGGTGTGGCAAGTAGCAGAAGTCATTTCAGAGTAGTTTTAGTAGAAGAGGAAGTGTCTTGGCTCCTGTAACCAGAAGGAGATGTGGCTAAGTAGATATAGGAGTTCTTGATTTGCCATAAAGTCTGAGTCTCTCTTTCTCTCTCCCTCCACCTTTCTCTCCTTGAAGTTGATTAATTTTGCACACTGGTCAAATCGTTTCCTGGTAGAGAAGCTGCAGGGAACTCAGACCTCAAAGCTCATATTCCAGCTGCTTGTGCCTTCACCTCTCCTCTGCTCCAGAGGGGGGAGGCCAGCTCTTTCCCAGTCAGTCATTCCTGATGACATGGTCTTGGGGAATGAGGAAGGCTCTTAGCAGAAGCTTGCAAACCAATCCCATTCATATGCCCAGAGCTTGCCATGCCTGCCTCCTTTAGTTACCCTGGAGCCTGTGCCCAGCCACTTTGCTGCCATTTCTGTTGCCAGTGCCAGTACCCCTTAAGGATGGGAAGTGGTGGCTGCCCCTAACTCTGCACAGAAAGAACCATAGCTGAGGAGTTGTGAACATGCCACTTTAGGTCTGCCATACTCTTTAGTCTTTCCAGTCAGTCTTTTCACCTTGCCTTGGCCAGGAATCTCAGACCCCCAGGTCTGGCCACAGGTGTGACCTTGGTCCCTTTGGTTGGTGTGTGGCAGCTGCCCCAGGAAGGCCTTTGGTCTCAGCCCTCAGCTGTCGCCCCTGGAGTCTGCTTTTGGAACCCTCCCAGCAAAGGCAGCCTGAACCTCTGCCCTTTTAGAAGCTGTCTTGACAAATGTTTAAAGGCTCTTCATTCCTCCTCAGACTGCAGTGCCAGGTCATTGACTATCTCTGCTTGCCACAGAACCATGTGCTGCATTTGAATGTTTCCTTCAGAGCAGGGCCCAGAGCACAAGGAATTTCACAGGGCTGAACATACTTATTAAGCAACAATGATTTCAGTAAGACCCAACTTCCACACCATCACCATGTCTCCCTGGGATTCTCTGGCATGTGATTCAGCGTGAGTCTGGGTTGTAAGCCACAGAAGTCGATTCTGGCTGATTAAGCAAGAAGGGCGTAGGTGAAGTATGTTGGGTGTCTCACAGAATCGGTGGAGCTTAAGAACCAGGCTGGAGGATACACATCCAGAATAATGTTCCATTATATGTCGGAAAACTGGACTAATGAGAAAACTGCTGTTATTGGTGCTGCCGCCCACTGGGTGCTTCAAAATCCATCCAGGAACCTGACACGTCTGGCTCTGAAATGTGACTTTGGCCATCCCTGTTGCCCCTCAGTCTCCTGCTTGAGTCTCAGCTGCAAAGACACTAGGAAGAGGCTGCCTTTGATGCCATCTTTGGGAGACAGGGCCCATTGGGTATGAAACCCCCAAATGTAGGAAAAAAATTTGGAAGGTGCTAGGCAGTCCGGTAGCTTAACAGCTGCCTGCTATCCCACCCTGGTTGTGGTGTACACCCACAGCCTTGTGGAAAAACAGTTTCCACTTCTTTCAAGGGTATTAGCAGTGGGCATGGAGGGTAGTGAGGCCACAAGTAGGACACAGCTGCTAGTGGTAGTGGTGAGAAGAGAGGGTCTACAAGGAGGCAGGATTTTGTAGTAACAAGGCCCAGTCTTTCTTGTCTCTGCCTACAGGCACAGATCATGGACAGATTCCCTCTTGGTCACTCTAGTTGGTCTTTTCCCTACAGCCCAAGGAGTTAGACTGGAATAGCCGAGTTCCTAGTATGTGTCTGTCTTCTGTAGGAGAGCTGATGAATGCATAGTGCCAGGCAGCTGCCTAAGAGGCACCTGGATGAATCACCTGGGAGGCTTCTCTGCCACCTGAAACTTGGAGAAGGAGTAGGAAGGTCACAGGAATCTGAAAATGGGACCTACTCCATCAATGTCATCTCTTGAAAAATATCTCCTCCTTGGTGTTCCCAGCAAGGTGTGTGGATCTTGCAGAGGCTTGCTTGGGTCTGTGCTACTCAGTACCTGAAACAGGTTTCCCAAAATACAACTGACATTTACTGAATGCCATATGTCAGGCACTGTATAGAAAGCTTTACATAAATTACCTGAGTTAATCCTCATAGAAATACCGTGAAGTATGAGCTGTGATCACCTCTATTTTACAGTTGAGGAAGCTCAGGCTTAAACATAAATAACTCAGTTGATGGTGCAGAGCTGGCATCTGAACCATAGCAGCCTGACTCAAAAGCTGTGATGTCAGCCTCCCTCTTGAAGTTCCCCAAAGGTGAAATTTAGAGTCTCCTTTCCTAGGCCTCAACCCAGTCAAGACTAGAGAAGGTGGGAGTAGATAATGGTCATGCAAAGAGACTCTCATGTCTGAGGCTCCAAAATCACAAGTTTAATCCCCTCCAATACCATAAGCCAGAGCTGAGCAGTGCTCTGGTTAAAAAAAAAAAAAAAAAAAAAAAAAAGACTAGAGCAAGCTCTGCTTACTGTGCAGAGATCTCTGTCTTTGATCTTAATGCAAGTATACAATCTAAAGTGGCAAAGGGGTGGTGACCCCCCGCCATTCCATAACCCTAAGATGCTTAGATTTAGAACTCAACCAGCTCTTACCTGTGAGCAGAGATGACCGAGACACAGAGGAATGGAGACTTAAGGACCCCATCTATGAAGACCTCCCCTTTATTGGTCATCATTGGGCCTTCATTGGTAGGGATGATAATTTCTTAGAGACAGAGATGAAGAGCCAGAGAGAGTGAAAGAGACCACAGCACCAGAGCTTCCTCTAATATTGAGGGGCCTGGACTCAAACCTGGGTTAGTCACATGGCAAAGCAGCACACTATCCAAGTGAGCTATTTTACCAGCCCCCAAGGAGGACTTTCTATTCTCTGAGGTGCTCACAACTAGAGCAGGACCAGAGACCTTCCAGGGTGAGCAGGAGGACCCAGCTATGTGAGGCAGGAGGAAAAGAGGAATGAGGAGAAGAGGTTTGATTGGGAAAGAATAAAGTTTGGATCATCTAGGGAAATGCCCTCAGGATGTGATAGATTCTGCACGTGGGCCCTGTACTCCCCAACCCCCCCCCCCAATTTTCTAATGTTTATGCAAAGAAACTCTCATGCCTGAAGCTCCTGAGTCTAATTATGTCTTTAGTCTGTTGCTTCCCCAGATAAATGGCAAATTGCTCCAAGACAGTGGGCTGATATGCAGTAAGTGCTCAATGCATGTCTGTTCACTGAGATGAATGAATGAGTCCTGTCCTAGGTGCAGTAAGGATGTGGGTGGGGCTTAAAGATTGATCTGGCCTGAGAAAGGAAATTCCAGTGTCTCTGTATATAAGGTTAGCTTCTGCATCTGGCTAGGCAGAGGCAGTACTGGAGATTGAATATCTAGCTAGTGAATGTTCAGTCCTACCCAAGATGCTGCCTCCATACAGCCCCCACTCATCCAGTGAGGCCACTCACGTTGAAGAACCCCTAGGGTGAGAGCCTATTCCTATTCTTGCTACTTCAGCAGAAAGGGGTGAGTGAACTCCATGCCCCAGAGGCTAGAAACAGTTAGGAGAAACTTAAGTGACAACAGTGGGAGAATTGAAGACTCTTAGGAGTTAGCACACACTCTTGGAGGGAGCTTCCACATTAGCCATCTACTCAGTCAGGTGCTACTAAACACAGCACAGAGTGGTGAATGGGGTACACAGTCCTTACCTTTGTAGTACTGATAGCCAAGTGAAGACTGTCCAAATTATGATGTAGTCTGCAGAGATTTTGTTGGAGTGGTGCAGGGTACTATGGGAGACGAGAGGAACTTAAAATCTGAGGAGTTAGAGAATGGCATCTAATCTAAAACTCTGAGTAGGAACTGGCCAGAGGGAAGGTGTTTACAGCTGCCCTGTCAAAGCATCTGAAATAAATTCTGTGTAGCTGGATGTCAATAAACTACAACAGTGGTGAGATAAGAGCCTGCAGGGTTAAGGCCGTGTAAGATCTTGTTATCTATGTCAAGTTGTTGAGACTCCATCCTTAAATAATCTGGAAAAAAATAATGATCAGGGGCCTGGCAGTAGTGCACCAGGTTAAACATACATAGTGCAAAGTGCAAGGACTGGCACAGGGATCTCAGTTGAGCCCCCAGCTCCTCACCTGCCAAGGGGTTGCTTCACAAGCGGTGAAGCAGGTCTACAGGTATCTATCTTTCTTTCCACCCCGTCTTTCCCTTCTCTCAGTCCGATCCAACAACAACAATAACAGTAGTAACAATTTAAGAAAGATGGCCGCCAGGAATAGTGGATTTATGGTACAGGCACTGAGCCCCAGCAATAGCCCTGGAGGAAAAAAAATCCTGATCCTATATTGCTTAGTGTCAATGTGGAGTTGCATTTAGAAAAGGGCATTCCCACCAACAGATCATAATTTAAGTTTTACTTAGATATTTCCCCCTCCCTCAATGAGTGGGCGCCTCTCACCTGCATGATTCCACTACTTTAGGCTTTTTCACTGAGAGAGATACATACATACAAACATACAGACAGACAGACACTGACAGACCGACCATACTGATCACTGCTGGTAGTACTTCCATGGGGCATTCCCATGTGAACTGGCACTCAAACCCTGGACCACTTACATGGTAAGGCCTGTGTCCTACCCAGTGAGCTACTTCTGTGCCCCTAATTTAAATCTAAAGAAGGTAAAGAATTATTCATTTCACAACCTATAATTACACTTTTCAGAATACCCCTGTTCTCTTTCCTAGTCACTCACTCCCCAAAGCTGCCTCTAATATCTCCCGTTCCAGACTGCTTCTCAGTGTAATCACTTGCTTCCCTTCCCCATCCCCCACCCCTTGGCCTGTATGGTGTGGATCTAGTGATCTGTGTATTGAGTCAGCTTAGAACAGTAACTCGAGTCTTAGAATAGGAATTCCTGATCTTATGCATATCCTATCAGACTTAGCATTTTTGAGTATTCAGGGCTCCTTCAGATTGGGCTTTTGCCAAGATCATCACACTCCGTCTTCATAACTGCATGGTTAACAGCCCTGAATTTGGGCTGGGTGACCATGAGGAAAAAAGATCCAAGAAGAACCACCTTGAAAACAAAACAACCCCCTCCCCAAAACAATCAAAAGCACCCAACTGGGCCATGAAGCCAGTGGAACTGGGAAGAGCTGGTAAATCCAGTTGGTCAGAACTTGGGGAATTACATGAAAAGAAGAAAGTTGGTTGTTTTTTTTTTTTTTTTCAAGGATTGTTTCTTTTAAAATTTTATTAGTGATTTACGAAATTATAAGATAATAAAGATACAGTTCCACAACATTCCTATCACCGGAGTTATGTGTTCCCAACCCTATCCATCAGGAAACTACATTAGTTCTCCCAAGGTCACAGATATGGGTTGACTCTTTTTTCTTTTTTTCTGTCTTTCTTTCTTTCTTTCTTTCTCTCTCTCTCTCTTTCTTTTTCTTTCTTTCTTTTCTTCCTTCCTTTCTCTTTTTCCTTCCTTCCTTCCTTCCTTCCTCCCTTTCTCTTTCCTTCTCTCTCTTTCTTTCTATAATTATATATAACTTCTTGCCCATTTTTATTCATTTATATGGTCCTACCTTTACTTCCTTTATTTCCTTTTTTAATTAGTGATTTACAGAATTATAAAATAACAGGGGTACAATTCCACACTGTTCCCATCACCAGAATTTTGTGTCTCCATTCTTCTCTTCATTGGAAACTGAAGTGGTTCTCCCAAGGTCACATATATGGGTTGACTATTATTTCTACAACTGTCTGTTTATCTTCTTGTTGATTTTTCCATGGTTCTGCTTTCTCTTGCACTGTCAGTTGCACCTATACCTACTGCTATTCCCAAATGTCCTTTCTTTTTTCCTCTTCTCTCTCTGAGTCCTGACAGAATTGGGTTTTAGAGCCCTGCAGTCATCTTCCCCTAACATTTCTCCCCCTCTGGAGATATGGGCCAAAATTCTTTTTGGGGTGCAAAGGTAGGAGTTCTGGCTGCTTTAACTGCTTTTCTCCTGGATATGGGTGTGGGCAGGTTGATCCATACCCCCAGCCTGTGAGAAGAAAGTTTTAAGGTGGAATCAGGAGACATATCCTGAATTGCAAAGGGTAGTACCAGACAACCATAGTCTTGTGTAATTCAGTGAGAGATAAGGTGGGTGATGGTCTTCAGCCAAGCAGTTGAGTGTACCTTTGGCTTTACACTTTAATTTTTCCAAGCGTAGAGAACTGTGTGCAGGAGGAAGAGACAAGCAGGGAGAGAAAATAGAAAAAGAAGAGACACACGCCATTCCTTACTCTTAAATTTGCTGGACGTCTCCAGGAGTCTTAGATCCTGATTTTTACCTCTAGTAGGCTTTAGTAGAAATGATTGTAGACTATTTTATTCCCTTTAAAATAAACCCAAGCAAGTTTATATATCTGATTAGCTTTCTGGTTCTTGGAACACAGTGTGGAAAATCCATTATCCCAGAAGCTAGTTCTCATCCCCAGTGGATAGGCAAAAAGTGCTCATGAAGTGAGAGATGCTTCCTCAATTCATCCTAGACTGGAGCCACCCTGGAGAGAGCCTGGCCAACATGACTTGGGCTGTAAGGGCCTGACCACTTAAAGGTCAGTACAGCCACAAGAGTGCTAGGATCTCACACCACCAGCAGGCCATCCATTTCCAGGAGCTAAATCCCAGGCCCCTGGTGATTCTGATTAGCTGGTAAGCCACTTAAGGATTATCTGGATAACCAATGTCCCAGATGGGGAAGACATTTACTGAGACTCAAACAACTTCTCAACCTGAAGTCACACCCTCACCTAAAGTTATTGGCTGATGCCAGTCTGGCAGTGCAATGCATATGGGTAGATCTGGTCATCAGTATAGATCAGGCTTAGAGATTGCATGACTCAGACTCCTTCCACCCCCAGCTCTGTAGACCCCAGTACCAGGCCCCCAAAGAGCTAGTCCAGATGGACAGTTTTCAGGGACATGTGTTCTCTGGGCACGTTTGTGAATGTGGAAGAAAACACCGTAACAGTGATTTTTGCAGTTGCAAAAGCATTTAGCAAGTAGGAGAATTTGCAAATACCGAGCTTGTGAATGAATGATGAGTTTCTGCGCCAGGGAATGTCTGGGAGGTGAGGATGGTGTGGAGTAGATGCTGTGGCTGCTCCTCAAAGGTCTGCATTAGACCCCTCTTCTTGACTCTCCAGGGTCTGGTGCCCTGAGGAGGGAATGTTGAGGCTGCACAGAGTCCATGTTTCTAAAGGAAACATTTCCTGAGGCTCAGATCTTTCACATGTGAGAGAGTGACCTTCAGCGAAGATTCACCTTAATATTGAAGGCTCAGGACATCCATGGCAGCTCTGTTTGTACTGTACAAAGAGCAGCCCCTTGTAATTTGGTTCTTTTTGAACAGTTGCTAATAATTTTGCACTCAATTTCCATTTAAATGGAAACATTAACCTCTGGAGCCTGCAGAGGAGCCTAGAAGGGGCTCCTTAGTGAGACTCTTATCTCTATGGCTCAGAGTGTCCCAGGGGTAAATTCAGACACATTTCTTAATCACTTTCCTTGGCCGATGAGCTTCTCACTCCTCCCTGAACAGAAAGCCCACCACCTCATTTACTCAACTACTGCAATAAGAAGAAAGTTCTCCCTTAAGTCTAACCTAAAGCTTTCCTGCTGTAACACAAGACTTATTTTTCCTGAACCATCTCTGCGGCAGATTATGGAACCCCTCTTCTTATGGAACTGAGCACAATTGAAGCACTTAGAAACCTGAGGGTGGAGGAAACAGCATAATGGTTATGAAAAAGATTTTCATACCTGAGGCTCCAAGGCCCCAGGTTTAATCCCCAGCACCCCCATAAACCAGAGCTGAGCAGTGCTCTAGATCAAATTCTGGGGTAGGGACATCAGAGTTAGTGTTTTGGGATGGGAGATATCTCTGTGTAAGAGCACAGAGCTTGCATACATGAGGATGCAGGTTCAGTCCCCAGCATTGCAACAACCAAAGCTGAGTGGCACTCTGATCTCTGGCCTCTCTCCCCCTCTGTCAGCCCAAACTTTGTCATGTGGGGCACCTTGAGGTGCTGCACCCACCCAGAAGTCATATTCTTTTTTTAATATTTATTTATTCCCTTTTGTTGCCCATGTTGTTTATTTGTTGTAGTTACTATTGTTGTTGGATAGGACAGAGAAAAATGGAGAGAGGAGAGAAAGACAGAGGGGAGAGAAAGATAGACACCTATAGACCTGCTTCACCACCCATGAAGGGACTCCCCTGCAGGTGGGGAGCTGGGGGCTCGAACCAGGATCTTTACATTGGTTCTTGTGCTTCGCACCATGTGCGCTTAACCCACTGCACTACCGCCTGACTCCCAAGAAGTCGTATTCTTACTTAACTACTCTACAGGGAGTTCTTCTGCTAGTTGTCACAGAGACACCCTGTCGTCCGAGCTGACCCCCAGCACATTCAGGGTCACACATCAGAACAAAAAGGTCAGCTTCATCTTCTAATGTGGCTCTTCCTCTCTGCTTTGGGGGTGGGGGGGAGGGTAGTGCACTGGATATCTGTGGGGGAGAATGAAGGGTGTAATGCGGTATCTCCTGCTCAGCTGCCCCGCTCTCAGGACACTCTTCTCTGTTATACCCTCTCCTGCTTGGTTTCCCAAGTGTGCCCATCACTTTCAGGTTAGTCTCCTTGCCCTCATTTAAATTCTGTTAGTTTTACTTCATGTAATTTGATGCTTTCCCCCCCCCCCAGGTTCACAGTGTCTTGATTAGCATGGCTTTATAGATACATCTTAAAGTTTGTTAGTATCAATTCTCCAACTTTGTTGTTCTCTTCCAGTATTTTGTTGGCTACTCGGGCTCATTTACTTGCTCATATAATCTCTACAATGATTTTGTTGGTAACTAACTGGTATTGGGTGGGATTGCACTGAATATGTAGATGAAATTATTGAAAATAAATGGCATCTTAACAATATTGAGTCAATTAAACATGGACTATATCTCCGTTTATTGAATTTTTCTTTATAGATCATGTATATAAATTGTTAGGTTTTTCCTAAATATTCCCTTTTGGGGAGTACTAATGTAAATGGTATTTCAATATCAAATGCTATTTGTTCATTGTTGTTACATTGGAAACCAATTGACTTTTGTATATTAACCTTGTATCTTGAAGCTTTGCCATAAATGCTTATTAGTTAGAGTCATTATTCTGTTAATTCTTTGAGATTTTCTACAAAGATGATATGATCATCTTTGAGAGGAAAAAGCTGCTTTCTTTTTTTCTTCCTCCTCCTCCTCCTTGTTCTTGTTCTTCTTATTCTTTCCTACCTATATTATGTTTATTGTCTTTCATCAGCAGTTTTCCAGTTCTATTCCAGTATAATTATGAAAAAGATGGTGAGAAGAGAGAAAAATTGATTTTTACTGTGATATGCTTTTCCATAATCTCATGCCTCATTCTCAGATTTTGTCTTCTGTTCTGCTCTTTTCTGCCTTCAAGTTAGTTAGTGGTGTGCCCAAAGTACAAAGAAAAGGTGGTATTAGCTTTAGGTATAACTTGTGGGCTGACTGAGACTAGGATAGGGCTTTTAAATTTTAACTTATACGAAGGAGAGAGCTAGAGCCTCACTTTGGCACATATGGTACCAGGGATCAAACTCAGGAACTAATGCTTGAAGGTCTAATGCTTTATTCACTTAGTTGCCTCCAGGGTCACAAATACAGAGTTTGGGGAAAAACAGATAGCTTAATCATTATCAGTTTGCACTATCATTTCATTTTTGATTGGACCCCTCTTTAGTTCAGTGATGTATATCAAGCACCTCGAACACTGTTAGGCATATGATAGGGGTCAATAAATGTTTGTTGAAAAAATGTTCAGGATCTAGTAGGAAGGAGGGCAAGAAGTAAGGAGAAAAGCTGCTAACTTTCTTTGCGGACCTTGGCTGGGTCATGTAGTTCTATGTCATTATCCTTTCCTGTTGTAGTAGGTGTGGTGACAGTCATGAGGCAACATCTGAAACTATTGCCACTCAACAGTTAATTCTACTTTCCTCTTTTCTCGAAACAGTGTAAAATACTGACTGATAATATAGTTGACTTCAAATAAATTGTACCCGTCTACACTGTAAAACAGAAGCATCACTAGGGGTTAAATAAATGCACAAAGGGAAAAATGAATGGGCAAGAAGGGACCTTATAAATTTTGCGGTACAGGAATTTAGATTCTTAAAAAGTAATAGAATACTTCCATCAAATCAAAGCTTACTTAGGGGACCAGTATATAAAACTTATCAAACCATGTCTGCTTTGAGTAAGTGTGTGTGGGAGGGCATGGTCTGGGGTATTTCTGGCTTTACTGTCTCTCTCCCTACTCCCTACTTTGGTGATCTTGGGCAGTATCTTAGTGTGCTACTAAGTAGCTGACAACTGGCTCTGGGGAGGGGAAACTCCGATCTTGTAACATTTTCAGTTCTCTGCAGTTTAAGTGCTTTCGTGTATTTCAGGCTACCAGTGTGACATCACCAAATGACTGTGTTTAAAAGCCCATCATAGTCTAGTTTTGTTGTTGTTGATTTGTGGTCAGAGCTTCACTACTCTGGCCCAATTTTTGTAGACTGAAAGAGGGAAAAAGAGACATCACAGCACTGCAGTTCCACTAGTGCCATAGTATTCCGGCATGGTGTACTAGGGGTTCAATTTGGGGTGCAGGCAAAGCAGGTATCACCCCACATGAGCTATCTTGCTGGCCCCACTATGTGCTTCTTCCTTAGCAAGCTTAAGATGGATGTAAACAATCTCTTTGTTGAAACTGTATTTATTATTGGATAGAGACAGAGAGAAATTGAGAGGGTAGGGGAGATAGGGAGAGAGACAGAGAGACACCTGCAGCCCTGTTTCACCACTTGTGAGGCTTCCCGCCCCCCTTTGCTGGCAGGGACCAGGTGCTTGAACCTGGGTCCTTGTGCACTGTAGTGTGTGCACTTAACCAGATGCACCACTGCCTGGCCCCTGATGTAAACAATCCTAATAACAAGTTAATGTAGAAAAAAAGTAGAAAAATTGGGGACCAGCAAAATACCTCTTTTGGGCAGTGTGTTGCTTTGCCATGTACACAGTCCAGGTTGAGCCTGGTCCCAGTGCCTTGAAAGAAGCTTTGGTGCTTTGGGGATTTCTCTCCTCCCTCTCCCCCCTCCCCTTATCCCCTTCTTCCTCCACCCTCCCTCCTCCCCTCCCCACTTCACCTTCATCCTTACCCTCTCCCTCTTTAAAAAAAAATTAATGAGTGAAAGGTCCAATTCTGGTTTTACCATTGTTTTAAGTGTCATTTAATTATGGTTTTTATTTATGTCATTTAATCATACATTTGTGATTTAATATTCCAATGGTCTCATTGCATACTTGCAAAATCCCATAAAACTTATGGGAGTCAGTACTGACTCCAGTCCTTTCTGGGCACCTATTTTGAAGCCTAAGGTTCCAAACACAGTTTGAATAATTGATGTTTACTGCCTGATTTTCCAGAGTCATAGAGTTAGCAGAAACATACATTGCCCTAGAGCTTGGCATTGCTTCACCAGTGACAGTGAATCTGCTCTCCTATTCTCCTCTTCTTGAACACACAAGTCCATTCTGCAGCTCCTCTTGCTTCTTGATGAGCCACATGATTGATTTTGGTGGGTGGATATGAATGTAAGTGCTGTATGTGGTTCTAGGTCTACTCATTTATAAAACAACCACCGTGGACCTCTGTGTTCTCTACCCCCAGCCCCAGCCATATGGCAGGAAATGATGATTGTGGGCTCTAGATGAGAGAGGAGCCTTGTATTGGAAAGAAGTGAGGTCTCTGTACCACTGTTTGGACCAGAGTCACCTAGGCTGTTCAGCTGGAAACATCCACACTGTATTTTGTGTGAATAAAAAGTAAACTTGTACTGCACTCAGCCACTAGGGTTTTGGTTTGCTGGCTGAAATAATCACTGCTGTGAAGTGAATTCAAAGTTTAATCAAAGAGAAATTTATTAACAGTGTTCTTTTGAGCCAAACTGAGAAACCTAGGCTTGGAAGTCCTTTGTAGTTTATACAGGTAGTAAATTACATGTCTGGGAAGAATGTGTAATTGTTTTTTTAACAAAGAAAAGTAGGTATCTAGTGAATTTTGAATACTTTTTCATTAGCCAAAGCAACTTGGTTTCTAGCAGTCTTTGTTCATCAATAAAAGAAGAGTACTGAGGGTCAGGTGGTAGCGCAGCGGGTTAAGCGTACGTGGCAGGAAGTGCAAGGACTGGCATAAGGATCCTGGTTTGAGCCCCTGGCTCCCCACGTTCAGGGGAGTCGCTTTACAGGCGATGAAGCAAGTCTACAGGCGTCTTATCTTTCTCTCCCTACTCCCTTCTTTGGTGATCTTGGGCAGTATCTTAGTGTGCTACTAAGTAGCTGACAACTGGCTCTGGGGAGGGGAAACTCCGATCTTGTAACATTTTCAGTTCTCTGCAGTTTAAGTGCTTTCATGTATTTCAGGCTACCAGTGTGACATCACTGAATGACTGTGTTTAAAAGCACATCATAGTCTAGTTTTGTTGTCCTATCCAACAACAAACGACATCAACAACAACATTAATAACCACAACAGGGCTACAACAACAAGGGCAACAAAAGGGGAAAAATGGCCTCAGGTGCAGTGGATTCATGATGCAGGCACTGAGCCCCAGCAATAACCCTGGAGGCAAAAAAAAAAAAAAAAGTACTGCATGGAGCTTTATAGCAATCCCTTGATTTTACAAAATCAAGTTAATCAGAGCTCTCTGTGTCTGGGAGGGTATGGGAAGCAAAGGGCGTCTAACTTTCTCATCCCAAAGGTATGCTTCTAGGTGTGAGGACAGAGCCAGGCAATTACCATTCCTTTTCCCAGCACCTCATCAGTATGACATGGTGGACCAGACCTTGGACTTCCCAAACATTTTCTCAGTTTCCCACCAAAGGACATCTTCCCAGCAAATGGTGCCACTGTCTTGCTGACTGTGGCCTTTTGAGGCAGCCCTACAGGATGGAGGATGCATTTTCAGCAGAACAGAATGCAGAGTTCTCCTTTTCCCTCCTTTAGTCTAAATGTTGTTGGCTACAGTACCTGATTGTACTTACATGAATTAATCCACACTGGGAGGAAACAATGCAAAGCCAGTCCTTCTTAATTCATTGGGTGGGAATTTGTAACCAGAAATAAGCAAGGGGTGTAGGATGTGGTGATGTACCTGGCTGAGTGCACATGTTACCATGTACATGTTACCATGTACAAGGACCTGGGTTCAAGTCCATAGTCCCCACTTGCAGGGGGGAAGCTTTACTAGTGGTGAGGTGGTGCAGCAGGAGTCTCTCTCTCTCTCTCTCTTTCTCTAACTCCCTTTTCCCTCTCAATTTATCTTTATCTTATTAAATAAAAGAAAAAAGGGGGGAGTTGGGCAGTGGCGCAGCAGGTTAAGCGCACGTGGTGCAAAGTGCAAGGACCGGCATAAGGATCCCAGTTCGAGCCCCTGGCTCCCCACCTGCAAGGGAGTCTCTTCACAAGTGGTGAAGTGGTCTGCAGGTGTCTGTCTTTCTCTCCCCCTCTCTGTCTTCCCTTCCTCTCTCCATTTCTTTCTGTCCTATCCAACAACAATGACATCAATAACAACAACAATAGAAAAACAAGGGCAACAAAGGTGAATAAATAAATTTAAAAGCTAAAAAAAAAAAAAGAGAGAGAGAGGGACAAGTCATTCAGAGGATGGAAGTTTCCATAGGCAGTACCGTGATAGGGCACAGGAGAGCAATTTGCACTTGTATGAGTGTGTTGTAGATGTGTATACCACCCATGCAGTAATGAACAGGAAGTGCCAAGGCAGTTCCCAGTGCAGAGGGCACACTCAGTGTAGATCAGGTCTCTCTACCCTGGTCTCTTCTCTCTTGCATTCTTTCCTGTCACTGACAGAAACTGTGCTAGATGGAGCCATATTGGATGGAGCCTGGGGCAAAAGAAAAAAAAATAACAGTAATACTGGCTCTATCTTCATTTTGTTCTTCTTAGATTTCCTGTCCTGACTTTGACTTTTCAAATTGCATTATAAAATTGCATTAGCATATCCTTTATCTGGATTACTGGGTATTTGGTACTCTCTTAAATTCTGTGCCTCAGGCAAACGGCTTACTCTCTTCACCCTGGTACTTGTTCTCCTTGCCTTAGGGAGCTGCAGAGTAACTCAGGATACAATGCCACACTCAGCAGCCTGTCCTTCTTAACTCCTTGGCTTAAGGTTAATTTAGTATAGTCTTGAAAATCATTTCCAAAATTTTGTATGTGTGTGGAGTATCATTGAGCAGTTATTCAAGAAACTAGTAGTAGAGGTTGTTTCTGGGGCAAGGAACTGGAAAAGAGTGGAAGGAAAGGAGGGAGATTGGACTTCAAATGCATTTCAGAATTTTATTTTTAGTTTTTATTGCCACCAGGGTTATCGCTGGGGCTTGGTACCTGTATAATGAATCCACTGTTCCTGGTGGCTGTTTTGTCCACCTCTCTTTCATTCTTTCTTGGACAGACAGAAATTGAGAAGGATGGAAATAGAAAGCGAGATAGAAAGAAAGAAACCTGCAGACTTTCTTTATCACTTATGAAGCATCCCTCCTGAAGATGGGGAGCAGGGGCTCGAATCTGGGGCCTACTGCATGTTGACTATGCATTCAACATATGACATGTGCTATTTAATTTTTTAAGGAAAACTAAGTATTTTGTCTCACTACAAAAACAATACATGTTCAGCATGGGTAAAAATGCAGATAAACCAGGAAATAGAAACAATAAACATTTGTCACCTCACCCAGCAATATGCTGTTAATAGCTTAATGTTTATCTTTGTTCTCTTCAAATATGTACAAAGGGATTACCTAAATGGTGTGTATTGTGAATAATATTTTGTGACCTGCTTTTTCCACTTCACATAGAAAGTGAACCACTTTCCCAGTAAATATTTCCTTTGAATATTATTTTTAGTGGTTACCTAGCATTCCATCTTGTAAATGTATCACAATTTATTTGACCATATCCTTATTTCAGGATACTGCTGCTTCTCAAGTTTTTGTTATTATAAGCAGGGTTTATATAAATATCCCAGCTGTTAAATAATTTTAGGACCTGACTGACTACTTCCTTCAGGTGAGTTTCTAGAACAGGACTTGCTGATTGCAAAATCCACACTTTGAGACTTGGAGTACACACGGCACAAACGGCTCTCCCTATATCCCTAAACTGGCCTACTCTTCTACCAGGTGTATGAGTCTTAATGTTGATTTAAGACCTGAGCTAGTAGAGGCCAGAGCAGAACATGAAGTGAATATATCTAAACTCATAGATTCTGAACATGACCGTAATCCTCTCATCTTATAGTAAAATCCATCACCCTGTTAATGGACCCTGCACTGGAACACAGGAAATGACATGAAGGAGAAAGTAAGATAAAGTTTGAGGCAAGAAGCAAGGGCCCCAGAAGCAGACTTTCACAGAAGTTGCGGCTTCCCCCCTTCCCCCTTAGGTATGGAAACAGTGAGCTCTGACCTGCTGGGGGCAGTACAGAAAGCACCTTCCCCGTTCCCAGGGGCTTTCATCACCTGCTAAGCATTTTCTAGATCTCCATCCTTTTCTCCACATTTTAGATGCTCAATTCCTTTGGATCCCCCAAGGAGCATTTTAGGCAATGAAAATCATGTGGTAATATACTTCTTTTATGGGAACTGAGAAAGGCATGTCTTTGTAGATTTGCTACCTGCTATTTTCTCGTCTTAGATTTATACATTCCATAAATTACCGCCATCTTCAGGAGAACTTCAAGAAGCCTCCTGCCTCCGCTGCAGCTCCCTTTCAGACTGGCTTCCTTTTCTTCTCCCAGACTGCAGGAGGAAAATAGCTTTTTGTTCCTTTTCAGAGCTGCTAAAGCTTATCCTACCTATCTTGGGGCTTTCTTTCTCTGAGTAGAAGACATCTTTTAGACTTTTAATTATTGTTGTGATTGTCTAATGCTGGAGGTCAGTGGGGACAAGATGTCAGTAGCCTCACTTGGTGGGGATCAGCTGGCCAAGTGGCTTTCTCCCTTTGGGAAGAGACAGAAATCAAGACCCTATTATTGTCCAACATTCATATAATGGCTCCAGAGGTAGCAGGCACTCAGACAATTTTCTATGGTCCATAAGACTCAGCAGAAGGATGCCTGGGTTTAGTGAGCATTCCCTGAAGTCAAATAATAACTGAGGCTTGAGGAGGTGAGTACTAGGTATGTCTGTGGGTGACACGAAATCCCTTCTGTCAGGACAAGGCTCTGATACTCGGACTTCTCTGACTCTCATCAGCCTCTTCCACCAAACCTGCTGTAAGCCTACATCAACGAGGGCCTTTTATTTACCCAGGGGCTCTGGGGGTGGAGGAACCAGAAAAGGCTTTTCCTCTCTCTGCTTTTAGCTTTTGTCCACGCACACAGGCATGCAATAAATGGTCTTCTTTTTATTTTTAATTACCTCCTGTTACAGAATGTTTGACTCAGATAAGCCATTTGAGTGGGCCATGGAGAATAGAAAAATCTGCTATACATGATGGAAGTTAGCTACTGAAGTCAATCCCCAGCACCCTCCAAGATTATCTCCCTGTTTCCAAAGGATAGACATAAATATCTCTCACTTTAAGGGATTTTTCTATTAACACTAGTTAATAGAAAGAAAATCGAGTAATAAAATCAGCAGATATTCCAGGTGTCTGAAGTTCTCCAGAGCTATTCAGAGGTTCATACAGACATGTAGATGGGGTTGCCTGTTGTTTTTCAGAACCCCTCCCCAGACTCCTTTCCTAGAGAACCAAGAGAAATACTAGTTACTTCTATTTTACAAAATCCTGTGGCTGCAGCTTTTTAGTTCTACCCTCCTTGAGGCCAGGCAGCCTTCCACTCCCCCTCATCCCCTCTCCCATGTCCCCCAATTTCTTCTCTGAGCCCTGGAGATTCATTTGGGCAAAGCATCAGATACACACTATTTGCAAGGCAAAAATGAATAAGGACAGACAATTGTCTTTTCTTAGTATTTGGAAAACATTAACAAGTAGAATTTTCTCTAAATTTTAGCCTTTTGACACCAACCACTCCACTTATCTAAACTAGACCCTGTTATTAGATGGTGTCTCATATTGCAAAAAAAAATGTGTGTAGGACTATTTTATGTTAAACATATCCATATTTCATGATGTTCCATAAAGAGCTCCACTACTGGGAGTTATAGAGTCCTAAAAGGACAAGCACGATTGACACTGGAATAGATCATCCCTGTGCTTTTTAACACAAGGGGGGGCATTTACAACTTGAAAGATGGTAGGTCCATTTCAAGTCTGCTATTTGTATACATCTTCCACTGGCCTCTAAATAGTGTATACACAAACTTCAACAAAGTGATGCCCCATTGAACACTCTGGGCTTTTGTTCCTTGACCTTCGTATATTCAGCCCTTCTGTGACTGCGTGACCTTGCAGCCAGCTGAAACCACACTACTCTCAAATTTCAGTTTTTTTCTTTCTTTTTTTTTTTTTTTTTCTCCAGGATTATCACTGGGGCTCGGTGCCTGCACTACGAGTCCACTGCTTATGGAGGCCATTTTTTCCCATTTTGTTGCTCTTCTTGTCATTATTGTTATTGTTGTTGGACAGGACAGAGAGAAATCAAGAGAGAAGGGGAAGACAGAGACAGAGAAGCAACCCCCTGGGGTGCTGGGGCCTCAAATCGGATCCTTATGCCAGTCCCTGTGCTTAGCGCCATGCGCACCTAACCTGCTGCACTACTGCCCAATCCCCAGTTTTTTTTTAATAGTAAGATTTCTGTTTGCTTTTTTTAAATTTTAACTTATTTATTTATAAAATGGAAACACTGACAAGACCATACAATAAGAGGAGTACAATTCCTACCACCAGAACTCTGTATCCCCTCCGCTCCCCTAATAACTTTCCATTCTTTAACCCCGTGGGAGTATGGACCCAGGGTCATTATGGGATGCAGAAGGTGGAAGGTCTGGCTTCTGTAATTGCTTTCCCACTGAACATGGGTGTTGACAGGTCAATCCATACTCCTAGCCTGTCTCTGTGTTTCCCTAGTGGGGCAGGACTTTGAGGAAGTGGAGCTCCAGGACACATTGGTGGAGTCATCTGTCGAGAGAAGTCTGGTTGGCATCATGGTAACATTTGGAACCTGGTGGCTGAAGAAGAGTTAACATAAAAAGCCATACAAATTGTTGATTGATCATGAACCGAAAGGCTGGAATAGCGCAGATGAAGATTTGGGGTCTCCACTTTGGAAATAGCTAGTAGGGATATTTTAGTTATATTTCAAAGGGCCCATGACTTTATTAGTTTTTGCCTGAGCCTGAAATCTGATATGCAGGTAGACTCAGATTATTGTCTGGGGAGATGATGTCATGGCTGGTAAAAGGGCTAGAAAACTGGATCAGGGAAGAGAGTAGCTCCCAAATATGGGGAAAGTGTATAAATAGTGGTCCAGGAGGTGGCACAGTGGATAAGGCTTTGGACTCTCAAGCATGAGGTCCCGAGTTCAGTTTCTGGCAGCACATGTACCAGAGTGATATCTGGTTTGTTCGTTCTCTCTCTCTCCCTTTCTCTCTCTCTCTCTCTCTCTCCTTTCATTTCTCATAAATAAATAAATCTTTTTAAAAGTGTATAAATATTGTTGACTGTAAGCCCCATTGATTTGATCTGGGGCCCATATTCAGCACAGGAGTTTATGTAACCTCTTCATCCCTGTAGGTCCAAACTTGCATTCTGTGGTCATCACTAGGAACATTCCAAGTTGCACCAATTTCAGGACCCATCTGCTTCAGGTGGTAGATAGAGTATGTTATCCAACCCCTTCAGAGGATGGAACATTGTCTACCATTGTTGATCCACATAGAGGGCAAGGACTTATGGAGGTCCCCAAAGGGGTCCATTATGTTGTTCCTGATGGAGATGACAAGTGATGATGAGGAGAGGGATCTATTTGAGGTCTAGGCTCATCGTGTTTGTGTGGGAATCCCAGGACTCCAGGACTAGGGCCCCAGCTGATGGGGTGGCCTGATAGTGACTAAAGAGTCATCATTAAAGTATGCCAGTCTCTTACCTTTATTCAGCTTTTGTGGTCCTTACTAGTAAGATTTCCAAGAGAGAAAGGCACACACAGAGACAGACGAGAGCAGTGCTCTGCTCTGGCATCCAGTGGATTGAACCTGGGAGCTCTTCCTCTGCACTGTTTCCCCTGGCCAAAAATCTCGGTTTCAAATATTAAACTGTCCAGACTACCTCTTTTTGCCTTCATGGATTTGATCTCATTTATTTTCTGTTTTCTATCAGCAACTGCCTGGCTTAACTTCCTACCTTGTCTAGCTTTGAGTCTGTGATCTCTTGCTATTAATTTTTTTTTTCTTTCACAAACGTTCTCAGTCCATTCACTCCTCTCTCCTGCCCCTGGACTTGCAAAATGCCTCTACTGGACTCCTACTTACTGCTTTCTTTCTCTGTCCCTGCTCCTGAACAATGGGAAATAATGAGAGAAAGACACACACACACACACACACACACACACACACACACACACACACCCTATGAAATTTATGAATGATAGTTTTCACTTGGGTGCTTATCTCTGCCTGGCTACCCTATGTTGCCTTTCTTGTAGATTTAATCTCATATCCCAAGATAACCACTTCACACCTTCTCTTCTCTCTTCAGACTCCTCATTCCCTTATTTCACACTCAGCTTCAGTTGATGACCCCAATCATTTATGGGGAAATAAGAAATATTGGATGCTACCACCTTACTAAGCCCTCAAATCTACCTGTATCAACAATTTTCTCTTTCCTTCCTGCTATAATGGAGAAAGTTTCTCTTCCTTATTAAAGGTCAGTTTTTCCTAAAATGCTCTTGTTCTGTCTTCTTCACTTTCTCAAAGATTGTATTTTTTCTTCATTCTCTGTATCTATTGTAGTGCTAATTTCTCCCACTCTGCTCAGTCATTCACCTCATGAAACATGCTCTAGTATACTCTAAATTAAAAAAAAAAAAAAAAAAGCAATAACTTTCTATCTACTTAGTCACTTGTTGTTGGTTTGGTTTTGTTTTGCTAAAGAAGTATTTGTTTGCCTTAATCTCATTTCATGTTTACAATTCCACCCATCCCCTCTGGCTCCTTCTGTACTCCTGAAACTGTTCCTCTCACCATGGCTTTCAGATGGCCAAGTAACTTTCACCCTGACTTCTCCATAGGCTGTGACACTGCTGATGTCTCCTTCTTTTTGAAACAAGCATCTCTTTAGTGGATTCTGTGACTTCTTGACTCCTGTTTTTTTCCTGTCCCATTGCCCAGTCCTTCTCCTGTCCTTTGCTGAATTCTCCTCTGCTAGACTTGTAAATGCTATACTTTCTTGAGACTGGGTCATCAACCCTGTCTTTTTCCTTCTTTACATTCTCTCTCTCTCTCTGCCCCCCAGGGTTATTGCTGGGGCTCAGTGCTTGCACTATGAATCCATGTCTCCTGGAGGCCATTTTTTTTTTTTTCTATTTTGTTGCCCTTGTTGTTACTGTTCTTGGATAGGACAGAGAGAAATTGAGAGAGGAGGGGAAGACAGAGAAGGGGAGAGAAAGATAGACACCTGCAGACCTGCTTCATCACTTGTGAAGTGACCCCCCCCCTCACAGGTGGGTAGCCAGGGCCTCAAACCGGTATCCTTGTGTTGGTCCTTGTGCTTCATGCCATGTGTGCTTAACCTACTGCACTACCACCCAGCCCCCTATATTCTCTTTCTATGTGGGCTCTGTGCACTGAATTGAAGGGTGTCAGTCAAATTAGTATGTGGCATTAGGTCTAAAAGTGAATTCTTTACCCCTCGCTTTTCACTCAAACCTGCTCTCACCTTGTCAGTTCTAACTCTGTAAATGTCACTGTCATCTTTCTAATTCTAACCAGAATTTTAGAAGTAGTTTTTTTCATTCTCTTTGACGTATTCAATCCAAGGGCATATTCTATCCATTATAGCTCCAAACCAAATCCTGCATTCACTTGCCTTTTTTATATTGTCCTGTGTCCAGAAAGAGGGGGTTGCCATAGACTTTGTAGGTTTATAAATTTGCTAGTGAGCTGGGATTATAGAAGTTACGGTGGAGGTGGAGGTGTCGTGCTCATCCTCCTCTTTCTCCTCCTCCTTTTGCCACCATGTACCACTGGGACTCAGTGCCTGTACCAAGATCTACTGCTCCCAGTGGGTTCCTTTTTTTTCCCCTTTCTTTCTTTTTCTCCCTTTTTGGTAGAGACAGAGATAAAAGAGAAATTGAGAAGGGGGAAGAAAGAGAGACAACTGCAGCACTGTTTCACCACTTGTGAAGTTTAACTCCCTGCTGTTTGGGACTGGGGACTTGAACCTGGATCTTCACGCATAGTAACATGCAATCTACTGAGTGTACCACTGCCCAGCCCCCAGTTATTCCTGCCTTGATGTGGAAGCCCCTCTTGAATCTATTTCAGCCTTTGGTGTCCTGGATGCTACCACCAAGAACATGCAATTCAACCCAGAGTGTGATGAATTGCTGTTTATTATACCCACACACAATGAACTCCTCATATTCTAAAACATACTCTTCTTTGTCTTAAAAAAAAAAAAACAATAAAATACACTACTGGACAGCGTAGAGTGGTCCCTTTCTTTATGTAAAGAGCATGCAGTCTGCCTCTGTGGGTGACCCCAGAGTTTCCAGGTCCCCTCCAGGCCCAGCTGCAGTCAGCTCTGAGTGCCATGAAGGAGGAGCTAGGGGAATGTGGCAACTACAGGAGGAAGCAGGTCGGGCTGGGCGGGTCAGCAGCCACTGAGAGGGAGGGAGTCAGAACCTGACAAATGGAGAGACTTTGTGTGAGATCAGCAAAAGAGGAGATGCAGACATTTGACCTGGTTTAGAATTATTGCAAATCTATCAGGCTCTGTGCAAATTGAGACCATAATTCAGATTGTTCATATCGTCACCGGCATCCCCGTTTCCATTAAGCCCTGTTGTCCATCTCCCCTGGGCCTGGCTCTGTCCAGCAGCTAATTGAAGGGGTCAAGCAAGCGTTAAATTAACAAGTCACTCTGGAGGAGGGGTAGCCACCACCACCACTCCGCCCAACCTTCTGGCCCAGAGGCCATGGCTGACCTTGAATGGGTCTCTGTCTTCTCAGCTTCCCGTGTGGCTTTGGCAGAAAGATGCCCATTGACAGCTGTAGTGGTGGGGCACTGGCCTGGGAATCATGAGTGGGTTGAAACCCAAGTCTGTATCTCATTAGCTCTGTGACCTCATGCAGTTTATGGAAAGGACTGCTGTGCAGTCTGCCTGATACTTGCTAGCATTAGGCTAAGGCTGATGGTGTAGGTGAAAGCACTTTGGGTTTTGCAATATGTCATGTAAATCCTGGGGTATGGGGGTCGTGTGGTGTATGTTCTTTTTGGATAATTTTGGGGCTTTGACTGAGTGAGAACCCAGCATTTGTCCCACATCTGTCCAGTCTGTTCTTTGTCAGAGTTTGGGGTTCCTTTCTGTCCACTTGGAGATCTTGTACCCCAGCCCCCACCACAAGTGGAAGGCTCAGCCAAAGTGCACCATGCCCCATTAGGGCTGGCAGCAAGTGATCAGAAGCTGGGTCCTCAGCCTGCCAGGCCTATGCTCAGAGGAAAGAGGGTGTGACTGTGGACAGGGACATTCGAGCACTTAAACCATAGGCCCTCCACCAGCTTTCCCACACTGACACCTATGTTCCATCCTTTCCCTCCTCTAAAGCTCTGAGAGCTGGAGAGGAATGTCCTACCCTGCCTTCCTAAGGGTCATTCCTTCTGATTAAGGGTTTCCACCAATGTAGGAAGAACTGGGAACTGCAAGCACTCATTGTTCCCCATGAACACTTTTTGATGGCAAAGGACCTGGAGATAACAGTGTTTAACCCACCCCCAGAGTAGAACCCACCCCCAGAGTAGAACTGACCTAAGAAGCCAGTGGTCTTGTGTTGCCAGCCTCTCTGACTGTCTACAGCTGATGCTAGTAGCACTTAGTGCTTACTGAGGGCTTGCTGGTGCCAGGTATGTGACGGGCACACTCTCATTTAAGCTCCTCTGCTAAGTGCCATGCTCTCCCTTCCATGTCTGATTCTGTCATATAGTAGCTAGGGGTTGGAGCAAGCTACTTCATTCACTTCTCTGGGCCTCTCCTTCATCTAGAGGTGAGAAGACCTAGCTCATGGAGAACTTGAAATGATTTCATTTGCATAATCCTTGTAAGGCTCCTGGTCCAGTGATTATCCCAAATTAGACATTCCATGGAAACTAGTTCTTGCACTGTAACCATCTCTTTCTCTGTAAAATGCACATGACTTTGTGAGGTCAAGTGAGAAAAACTGTTTTTTTAACGTTAAGGTCCAAGTGTGAAGTGTTTTTGTTGATGACGTTATTTTCTTACTCTCGGGAGTGGAGGTTAAATAGCCCTTCAGGATAAGACCAATGTGAACTTTGACCCCAGCAGACAGACGACCAAGGAGAGAATCCTCCCTTCAGGAGGCAGGATCACTGCAGTGTCAACCCATGGAGTTGCCATGAGCTGGCCTTTGGTGTCACATCAGACAGCTCGACAGATGACCACATCTGAAAGTTAGTTATTAGAACAGTTGGGATAGAATAGTTAGCAGTGCTACCCCCGCCTTGCTGAGAAGGAAAGTGAGACTGGATAATAGTGGAGTGAGTTCTGTTCTCTTCTTTTTTCCCAAGAGCTATCCTGACCATCTCTGGTGGGCACTGTCTTCTCAGAATTGCTTTGGCTTCTGTCCCCTGAAAGCCCTCCTAAACCCAGCCACTGTAACACACTGTTTTGCTGTCCATTTCTCATTTCATTTAGTAGTTGTTCTAATTTCTGGCAATCCCTTCCCCAGTACATGGGATATAAAGGAAGAAGTTTAACAGTACCAGAGAATCTTGTTCTATATATTTTATTTTTTCAGAGAGAGAGAGAGAGAGAGAGAGAGAGAGAGAGACCAAAACCGACCAGAGCACAGCCTAGCTCTGGTTATGGTGGCACTGGGGATTGGATCTGGGGCCTCAGAGCCCTAGGCATGAAAAGTCTTTTGCCTGACCGTTATGCTGTCTCCATAGTCCCTTAGAGAAAACCTTGTTCCTTTTTTCTCTTTCTTTCTTCCTTTCTTTCTTTCTTTCTTTCTTTCTTTCTTTCTTTCTTTCTTTCTTTCTTTCCTTCCTTCCTTCCTTCCTTCCTTCCTTCCTTCCTTCTTTTCTTTCTTTTTATTTTTTGAGAACCTAGTTCTAACACCTTCTTATTGGGTTGTCTGAAGCTAGGCCACATTCTTGCATAGAAAAGTACACCATGACTTTTCTGAGAGCCCAGTAGTCGGGCAGGTGTTTCAGTTTAATGTTTGCCCCGCCCCCAACAGTGAGTTTCTTTGTACCTCACTTTCTTCACTTGGTAGAGTAGGAATAAGAGTCAGATGAATCAGTAAGCATAAAACCACCTTGTAAATAATATATGCCAAGTAAAATTAGTCATAAAGCTAAATCCTGTGTTCTTTCTCTATTTTTTAAACATTAGCTTGCTGTGCTATATAGATGTCAGGTGAACAGCCTCAGAAATCAACATGTATATGTGCTACATGATGCCCATTACCCACAGCCTTCATGCCCTTATTATTCAAGGAAGAGAAGGGGAAAAACAAAAAAAAAACTAGCACTTGTTTACAAATCCCTAAGTGTTATGTGCTTTCATGTGTTGTGTTGATTTAATAAATATTGTCTGTGTTATGGAGATGAGAAAACCATGTGCTAGTTAATTGTTATTTGTTCATCATCACATAATCGATATCCAGAAGATCTGAATATAAATCTCTGACCAGGGTAGGGGTAGACAGCATAATGGTTATGCAAAGAGACTCTCATGTCTGAGGCTCTGAAGTCCCAGGTTCAATCCCCCCATAACTCAATAAGCCAGAGCTGAACAGTCCTCTGGTAAAAATAATAAACAATAATAATTAATCTATCTGACCCTAGATGCAGATTTTTTTATCCTTGTATTGGACTGAGTAATGGCCCCCACATATGTGACCATGACCTAATGCCAAGAATGTGATTCTCACCTTATATAGTAAAAAGGGATTTCGCAGATCTGATTAAATTACAGATTGAAATGGGGGAAATGATTCAAGATTATTCAGGTAGGGCAGATATAATCACAAAGGTCTCTGTAGAGAAAAGATAATGTGAAGACAGCAAAGAGAGATTTAGAGAGGCTACCTTGCTTGCTGGCTTTGAGGGAGGCCCTGGGCCCTGAGCCGAGGATTGCAAGGAATGCAACTCTAGAGGTTTGAGAAGCTAGGAAATGGATTCTCCAGTTAGGCTTCAGAAGGAATCAGCTCTGCTGACACCCCAAATACAGACTAGCTTATCAACTTTTGACCTCTAAAGAAATAACAGAATAAATTTGCATTGTTTTAAACCACCAAAATAGCAGTAACTTTTTGCAGTAGTTGTAAGAAACAAATTTCTGTGTCATACCACACCCTCAGTTGAGCATTTTCAATCCTCTTTGCTATCCTCCAAGTCCAAATTACAGCCTTCACTCAACTTAAATATATATGTATATATATATATATATATATATATGAATATATGAAGAGAAACACCTGCAGCAGTGCTTCATCACTTGTGATGCTCCCTGCCATAGGTAAGGACCAGGGGCTTGAAACCCAGGTCCTTGCACATGGTGATGTGTGTGCACAACTGGGTACCACCTGTTCCCACCCCTTCACCCTCCCCCACCTCATCCGCTAAACTTTTTGAAGCTTTTGAAGAAACAATTGGTCCTTCCTGGTGAAAAAAACAACTGGCTGTTGTTTTTCTACCTATTAGATACCAACTTTGTGAAAGGCATTGTGAAAGATGCCATGGAATGACCCTCAAGATATTTTACTAGTTACCTGTGTTGCACCTCTAAAGCTTAGTGGCTTAGAACAATGTTCATTTCATTAAGTCACCGAATTTCTGTGAGTCTGGAGTTCAATTGCTGCTTAGCAAGTAAGTTGTTCTAACCCAGGGTCTCTTAAGGGGCTGCAGTTAAGATATCAGTGGTTATTACCGCAAGTTTTGGGCAGGAGTAGAGAATCCAGCTTTAGAATGGGGGGGGGGGAGTTGAAGATTTAGGTATCAGAAAGCCCCCAGCCTCGTGACTTCTTTGACTCTCGAGAAAGTGGTTCATGGAATGCTTGGCAGCTCCCAGTTCTTTGCTGGTTATTGGTAGGCGGTCTCAGTCCTTGCTAGCAATATAGCTTCTACTCCATGGGGCTGCTTGATGGTCTTCAGAACATGGACCCCGGCTTCCTCAGAGTGAAAGACCTATATGGATAGCACAAGGTCACTGATACCACCTTCTGATGTCAGGAGCAAATTACTAGGGACAACTCATATCCTAAAGAGTGATGTAGTTTTGAAATAATTGGAGGGTGATGGTGGTTGAACACGCAGAGGACCCAGCAAGGACCCAGCAAGTATAAGTCAACAGGCAGCAGACAAAGTTATAGAAAAGGTTACGGTTTATTAGGATAGAAAAGTGAAGAAATATTCAAGGGTGGTGGGGTGGGGATAGGGGTAGGGGGTGTTAGGCAGCTGGGAAAGAACAAACTGTTTGCTAAGAGGTGGGAGGCATCTGCATTTATGCCTCTAGTTTTCAGGGCTATATTCCTTTAGGGTTACTAAAGAAAACTGCTTCTTGTGGGTCCCGGTGGTGGCACACCTGCTTGAGTGTGCATGTTACAATATGCAAGGACCTGGGTTTGAGCCCCTGGTCCCCACCTGCAAGGGAAAAATTCACAAATGGTGAAGGAGGAATGCAGGTGTCCCTCTTTTCTCTCTCCTTCTATCTCCCCCTTCCCTCTCTATTTTTGGCTGTCTCTCTGCAATAAATAAAGAAAGATAATTAAAAAAATTAAAAAAAGAAAATCACTTCTTCCCACCTTTGTATACCTGGAGAAGGGGCTCTATAAAACTCTTCAACAGCAGTGGTCCACAGATTGGGGGGGGTGGCAGGAGGAAACTTCTTTATCTACTAAAACTTTTTTTTTCTGCTACCAGAATTACCGCTTGGGGCTCAATGCCTGCACAACGAATCCACCACTACTGGTGGCCATTTTTCATTTCCTTTATTTTATAGGATAGAGAGAAATTGAGAAGGGAGGATCTCAGTTTCGGGGGGAGAGGAACACTGCTTTGTCACTCATGGGATATGGGGGCTTGAACTCAGGCCCTTGTTCATGGTAGCTTTTGTTATCAACCTGATATGCCACTGCCCAGCCCCTCTTATCACAATTCTTAATCAAGGTGGACAACAATTCTTAACATTTTGATCATGTGACTTCTTCCCAATACTGAGAAGGTATTACTGCTACTTGGGCTACCAGCCTGGCAAAAGCCACACATATGAATTTATGCCCTAGCAGGAGAGGGGAATGAGCTTTCACTTTTTGAAGGGAGAGATGTTGCGGATATATTTGAAAATCACCATGAGGAGTTTATAGCAGAGGTGAAGGACCTGGGGAGATCCACACTGGAGAACAGTTGAAGGCATTTCCTAATCATAGGCAGGAAGGGCTCAAGTGCTTACCCGTGGGTGAGGACCAGAGGAAGGCAAGGTGTGGATGGACTCCAGCTCTCAGGTATGAACTCTGGCAGCCAGGCACAAGAGAATGGATAGAGTATTAACAACAACAACAACAAAACTTTTTAAAAATAGAAAATAATTGAATTAAATTGTGCATAATGTAGATTTTTTTTCTTTCTTTTGTTGATATAGACAAGGAGAAATTGAGAGGGAGGGGTGATAGGGCAAGAGAGAGAGACACACACACACATGCAGCTCTGCTTTACCACTTGTGGGGCCTCTCCCTCTGCATCTGGGGACTGGGGTTTTAGCCCAGGTCCTTCTGCACAGTAATGTGTGTGCACAGTAATGTGTGTTGCACCATGACTTGGCCCCCGGTACAGACATTTTGAAAAGGCTAAAGACTATAGAGAAAGAAAGGTCTGAGTCATACTGCTAGAGAAGGAGCAAAGAGAAAATTCCTCAGGAAACAGCTGGACACACACAGACAACAAGGAAGGGGTACACACAGTGCATGTGTGATGTTGCAACAGAAGCTAAAGGTATCTGTTACCTAGAAGGAAGAAGATTTTGTGAAACAACAAAGCCTCAATTCAGACATTGCCATCTATTTGGAGGCAGACCCACTTTGCTGTGCCAGAGGAGTAAAGCTGTAATCAAGAAGAAAATGTGCAGGTATTTGAAAAGTATTACCCCTGGAGACCTAGTTTTACTAAAGGTTCAAGTAAAAATGCCCATGTAAACTTTTGCCCACCCTTTTATTTATCTGTGTCTGGCCAGTAAGTTAGAAGAGGAAGTAACATGTAAAACTTTCTGAGAGGTTGCCATGAAAGACTAATTTGGCTGGGAAGCTGGGGAGCTCCTCTTTTCTTGTCACTTTCAGGAGATTCCAGAAATTCAATAACTCTCTGAAGTGAGTGTGAGTGTGTGTGTGTGTGTGTGTGTGTGTGAGTGTGTGTGTGTGTGTGTGTGTGTGTTATCTTGAGAGATTCTAGCAAGAGTGGCTGTGGGGTCAAATATCGGGGGCACTGTACACACACTTGGAGCAGATTAGGACAGTAAGCAAGGACCAAAAAGTACTGATAATATCAGTCCCCCAGGGAAGCCATGGGGCTAGGGCTGTATGACACATGGAGAAGTGTGTTGTTGGGGCAGAATTCAGGAGACATTGGCATCTAAGTGAGTAGGAGACAAACTCCTGATAAATGGCAGACTTGTAGTCCAAATAAACACGTCATTTTTTTTCTTCAGTGATTCATAAGAGCGTTGTACTATAAATAATGAAAGCCACCCTCTATTGAGTACTGTCTATATTGGGAAATAAATCAACTTTTTAATGTATCATACCTAATTTTATCTTGAGTTAGTTTCTACACGACCTTATTATCTCCTCTATCTGGTAGGTAGAGTTCTGGCTATTTTTATCAATAACACTTTTAATACAAATAATGAGGGCTGGGTGGTGGCACACTTTTATAGCACACATATTATAATGCCCAAGGACCTGGGTTTAAGCCCCCAGTTCCCACCTGCAGAAGGAAAGTTTCATGAGTGGTGAAGCAGTGCTGTAGGTGTTTCTCCCCCCATCTCACCCTTTCTTCATTTCTCTGTCTCTATCTAATAATAATAATAATAATAATAATAATAACAACAACAAACAGCAGTAAATTAAACATGTTAGAGTTTGATCTGTCATGTGAAAGAAGCTCAGAGTAAGATAACCGAGACCTGGTGTAGAGGGCCCTCAGGATCCTCAAGAGACCCAGAGTCCCTCCGTATTTCTGTTCTGTCATCTTCAATCCATTTATTTAATACTCTTGCCCACCTCACAGTTAACTCACGGTCTAACGTGGCTGCTTAGGATCCAGACACCACTCCCACATTCTCAGGAGCAGGGAGGAGAGAAAAGAGCAACAACTAAAGTACTTATTTCCCACCAAAATTAGATCTTTCAGTGGATCGTCTCAGGAAGTGGCAACACAAGAGTTTCTTTCACCTCACTGGCCAGAAATAAATAAGATAGAGTATGAGTAAAAGTTGATAACATTTTACTTGCACCTAGGGGTAAAATAGGAAAGAAAGCTAGCAACAGAGAGGTCAGCAACCTAGTACAACTTCCAGCACCTAATACATACTCAGTAAATATGAAGTGAATGAGCAAATAAAACCCTGAAAGCAATTAAGCAGTGCTGTCAGACTCAGTCCAGTGACCATACCTTATCTCCTGAGATCCTCTCCCATTCTGATGGAACAGTTCATGGCAGAGGTGACTAGAATGATGGAGTTAGAAGTGACTTTGAGAGGGTTTATGGAAGCCCTCAATTTAGGATGCAGCTAGGCAGCTGTGGTCTCTGGGGAGTGGAAGGGGAGGGAGGAGCAGGAGAAGCAGACAGTGTGAATTAGTTCATTACTGTTGCTGTGACAGATAATGTAGTCTGGGTGTTGAAGAGCTGCAAGATTTTGTCATGGTTCTGAAGGCTAGAAGTTCAAGATTGGGGTGTTGGCATGGCTGGTTTCTGGCCAAGTCTCTCTCCTTGAATTGCAGGTGGTGCCTTTCTACTCATGGAGATGTCAAAGATCTTTTCTGTATATGCACAGTCCTGCTGTGTCTTCAGGGCAGCAGTCCTGTTAGACTTGAGCCTTGGTTACGGCCTCACTTAACCTCAGTTGCTTTTGTAAAGGTCCAATCTTCAGATATAGTCATATTCTATGGTATTGGGGGGGTAGTTAGGATGCCAGTATATAATGTCATGTTGGGGGACACAGTTCCTTCTATAATAGTGAGAAAAATAGAAACCAAGAGAAAGTGGCAACCCTGAGAATCCCAGAGGAGTGGTATCTGAAGGCGGATTCTCCCTTAACCTGGTGTGGTGGAAATGGGAAGTTGAGGGGAGCTTTCAGATAGTTGGTGAGATTGTTTCAAATGGGAGATGGCCCAGTTGAAATTTTCATTTATTTATTTATTTTTAATTGTCACCAGGGCTATCACTGGGGCTTGGTGCCTACATGAGGAATCCACTGCTTTTGGTGGCTCTCTCCCTCCCTCCCTCTCTCCCTCCCTCCCTCTCTCCCTCCCTCCCTTTTATCTGGGTGGGGAGAGAGAGAGAGAGAGAGATACCTGCAGACCTGCTTCACAGCTTGTGAAGCCTCCCTCCTGCAGGTGGGGAGCAGATGAACTCAACCAGGTGTACCTCACATACTCATTCTTAAAGATAGTCACTTAAGAAGCTGTCAGTAGTGCATCCCATTGTGTAAGCTGAGTCATTTTCAGCTAAACTCTTCTCTTTGTCTTTATAAAAAGGATTTAATGGAAATTTTGGGTGGGGAGATGCTTGGATGTTCTGATACTTGGAATAACCCTGCAAAGAGTTCCCTTGACAGCACGGTGATGAAGGTGGCAAGCTCGACAGAGGCTAATTCCTTCCTCTTTATCTACAAGGGGCATCTTGCTGATCTTCCCTTTCTAGTCTATCCACCTTGAATAACTACATTTTCCAGAAGACAATTTTACATGGTTTTGAACACAGAGTCCAAATCTTGATCTGCACATTTTATCTGGATGGGTCAGATAAAAAGTCTACTCCAGTGCCTCTGTTGCTTCTGCACCAAATTTGGGGGACATGGCTATACGGTCATTTTCTTGACCTTGGACTACAAAACTGTTTGCTTTTTCTACTTTAGAGAAAGGAATGGAAATTCAGATCTAGAGCTGGTTGGATATTGGAATGAGATCTCTACCATTATGGGGAGACCTTGCTGACAGGCATGTGGGTGCAGATATGTAGAGGAAGCACCCTCTCCCTCACACCCCCAGACTGGACCCTGTTGAGTGTAAGCCTTGAGCCATTAGCAGTGTTTCTAATTAGAGCACCTCCCAGCAAGCTTGTGTTAAGTGATATTCAGTCTATCTTTGGTTTTGGAATAAAGATTAAAAAGACCCCAGAGTCTTCCCCCCTCCCTTCAACCTCCTCCCTCTTCTAGCACAGCAGGAACTTTATCTGGAGTTCTGCAGTCCTGCAAGCTTTCAGATGCTGCTTGAAAGAAGTTTCTGGATATCTGGCTTATATCCTCTCTGCTCTCCCTAGTTTAGATGTTCAGAAGTAATCAATGAGGTTGTTTTGCACTTCAAAGGAACTTAGTGGATTTGTATCAAATGCTGTCAGTGCCCCCCGCCCCCTCCCTCTTCCCCTGAATTCTGGTCAGATAGCACTGCCTGCACCTACTTTATATCTCTCTGTTTGCCTGCAGAGTTGACTGGAAGTTCTGGTTGAGCAGACACAGGCTGTGGCTGCTTCTACCTCTGGTACATACCCTGAACTCACGCCACAGGTTCCCAGCAGGAGGAGCAGGTTGGAACCTGCACCCTATGGGCTCCCCCCACCACCAACCATCTCACTTGTCCACTCCCTACTGATGCTTCTTGGGATGAAATCCAAAGGATAACTGTATCTACAGTCACGGCACTGTGGACACCAAATATGTGTGTGGGAGATTCTCCACCCCACTCCATCCTCAACCAGTTGCCTGACTGCAGACACCCACAGGATGTCTAGCCATCTAATTCAGGCTATCTGGAGTTAGCATCAGATTCCAGGTTTCAAGCCTAGTCCTCACTTCTGATGTTAGTTGTAAGCAATGGGTCCTCAGGGCTTACATACTTCTGTGTGACTTGGCTATAAAGTCAGCGGTTCCCATCTCCCCCCTCCCCCAAGTTGAATAATTTGCTGGGATGACTTGTATAACTTACAGAAAGTTACCTACATTGCTCATCTACTATGAAGGTTGGGGAGGGATAGCCAGGTAGAAGAAGTGCATAGAATGAGATTCAGAAGAGGCCTGAGCTTCTTGTCCCCTGGGAGTTGGGGATTAGTCACCACTTTCCTGGTGGATGGATGCAAACACTAACTTGGGCATGACTCCAAGCCCTGTAACACAGAGATTTTTTTTTAAATTTTATATTTAAAAAGGAAACTGACAAAACTATAGGATAGAAGGGGTACAACTCAACACAGATTTTTAATAGTGACTTCATTCTGTAGGCATGATCCATTAGTGACTCAGTGTCCAGTTCACCTCTTCTCCCTGGAGGGTGGACTGGCTTCCTAGTTTCAAGCCTTCACCCAGCCTTCAGCTGACCAGCTACCACCTGGAAGCTGCCCAGGGCCTGCTAAGAGTTGGTTCATAAGAACTAAAGATTCTGTCACATAGGAAGTCCCAAGGAATTTGGGAGTTCTGTGTAAGATGTTCATATAAGCTTCATTACTCAGGGAATAAGAAGGGATTTCTTAGGAGCCAGGAGCAAAAACAATAACAACAACAACAAAAAACAAAGGGTACTCTGAGTAGGAAGTTACAATGGTTCAGGAGCCCCTTATCAGGAACCAAGGGCAGATAGAAAATGTGTATTTCTTGTTATGCCACAGCCTCCCAAATAACACTTGCTAGAGTAACTCACCAAGATAGAACCCATGGTGGAGAGTCTGATGGGAGGCTTTCTGCCAATAGCTGTGTCCTGGGGAGCTAAAATTAAAGTCCTGGTCACAGTATGTAGGGCTCAGCTATCCAGCACTCACAGGTTCAGAGTCAACATCTAGTTGCCTGGCAAGTTATGAGTACTTTCCATGTCTTGCTCTCCTTATTTATAAAGTTATAGTCCCAGTCTCACGGGGTTGATGTGAATAGGAAGTGAAATAGTCAATGCAAAGCAATTCTAAGTATTTGCATAGTAGTAAAACTCTCAGTTGCTGGCACCATCTTTTCCTGTGATTGTCCATTCAGAAGCTACAGTTTGTTATTCTCTCTCTCTCTCCCTCTCTCTCTCTCTCTCCCCCCTAAGGCCTCATAATCAAGACAGATCAAGTACACCTTCTCAGTTTGTTGCACCCATTTTCTCCTTTCTGCTTCCACTTGAGTTTTCTCCCCTTGATTGCAGTGACAGCCTCCTAGCTAGTCCCTTCACCTCCAGGAGGGTCCTACATCTGCTCTCCATGCTGCACCAGCCTGAGATTTCTGAAAAACCAGTGTCCTTAGGCTACTTCCTTGCCCAGCCTTGATCTATAACTTCTCAATTCCTCAGGAGAAATCTCAGTTCTTACTCTTAGCACAAAGGACCCTCTGAGACTCTCTGCTGGTCCTGAGCTGCCCCCAATGCCCCAGTGCAGAGAACTTGAAGCGTGCATTCTCTCCTCTAGCAACCCCCACCCCCATCCTTAGCTTAGTGCTGGCTTCACAATGTCCTCCGGTGTTCTCTGTACTGCAGAGATATTTCTTGTTACCTTGTGCCAGACCCAGAAAGCTCAGGCAGACTCTGAGAGGTCAGCAACAGCTCAGGGACCTGCAGTGTACAAACATGAACTGTGGCCTGGGGCCTGCAGGATAGGATTTGGACAGAAACACGGGAACCCCAGCTCATTGTTTATTGTTCTAGCCAAAGTGTTTGGAAACATCAGGCTGAGGCTGACATTGCACTCCTCTGGATTTACCATGGGGTCCAAAAAAAACAACACCATTACCTCTAAGGGTGTTTTGCAAGAGCCTCTGATTTTCCATTTGTCTCTGCTGTCTCTGCTGTGTGGAAATAGCACAAGCCACCAGTGTTTCTGATTTCTGAGCGTTTCTCCAGGGGGGTGTAGGGAGGGGAAACTCAATGTCTGGTTAAAGAGGCCGCCAGAGGAGATCCTGGATATCTGGGATCTGGTGGTGTCTGGCTAACCACTGTGGCTGTGACCTTTAGCCTGGCTGTTTCCTACAACTAGGACTTTTACCTAATTTAGGGATCTAGTTCATATCCCTGTGGTCTGGCACTATGAATTACCACTCATAAGGCTAATTAGTAAGGCCTTCTATGTGTGAGGTAATGGTGACATAAATAAAGTATGGGCCTTTTCCTAAGAGTTCAGAGAACAGTTGGAAAGGGAAATAGAAGAGGTTAGTGCCTAATAGACTGAGTACATGGTTCCTTGTGAGCTCAGAGAGGCAGACTCTGCTGGTGTGCCCTCTGTGAGCTAACCAGCTGACTCCCCTGTGATCTCACGAGTCAGCAGGAATCCACAGCCGCCCTTCTCAGACCCTAGGCCAACTCTAGTGCTCGCTGAGTGCAAACCTCCTTGGAACTTCTTCCCCACCACCTTCCAGCATTAAAGTCCACCAAAATTACATCATTTCTTTTTGTTAAGTATTTTATTTACTTTTACTAGAGACAGAAATTGAGAGGGAAGGCGAAGATATAGAAGGAGAGAGAGAGACACCTACAGCACTGCTTCACTGTGCTCCCCCTGCAGATGAGGACCAGGGGCTTGAACTTGGGTCCCTGTGCATTGGAACATGTGTGCTCTACCGGTCTAGCCCCTTATCCTTTTTTCTTTTAAAGTCCCAGCCTCAGAGAAGAGTCCAGGCTAGATCCGAGTTCATGTTGGTCTTGTGCTGTATAGATCCATCCTCAGTACAGACTAAGACATGAACCTGGAACTACCAGGCCTAACAATCTCTGACAGAAAAGCTGCATTAGCTTCTCTTGACCCTCCATGGTCCAGAACATCAGAGGGGCTGCGGATAAAGGGAGCCTGATGTCTTCACAGCCCTTGCAGTGGCTGGGGCTGCTCTGTGTACATTGACATGCACACAGGAGAGCAGGCGCTTTGGCTGCAGCTGGGTGATGGGAAGGAGCTGGAGGAGCCAGCCCAGCCCAGGCTGTAATTAAGAGGACCAGTAATTGTGGCGTAAATAAGAGCCCAAGCCTTGACAGCTATTGTTATTGAAATGTCATGTTTAGAATGCAAAAAATACAGTTAAAATGTGGAGAAGCTGGGTGATATTAATGTATGCAAATAGGCTTTAATTAAAGCTCAGCAACCACTGGCTTCATGTAAAGGCCTTGCTTCAAATGCTTAAGCAAATATTATAAAGACTCCTGTGACCGGCGACAAAAATGGTAAATGACCCTGTAAACACTGCTGGCAAGTAGAGACTCCTGGAACTCCCTAGGTGTTATGGTTTGGGTTGGGAGAAAAACCACAGGTTTCCAGAGTGGGGATCCTCCAGATTGACTGAAGAAACACATGGGGGGTGAGGTCTCCAGTGTGCAGGTCCGTGAGGAATGATGGGAATGGAGATTGTGCTTGACTGAAATGGCCTGTTGGCCAGTTGTCTCCCCCATCACACCACAGCCGTTGGAGGAGAGCAGTCATGTTGATGCACTTCTCTGTTTGGCCTCTCTATCCCTGGTCCCTGGCTATGTGGCCTGTGCACGGCTAGTGCAAAATATATAGTTGTTGAGATGAACTCAGTGTCCTTACCGCTGGAACCATATTCACTGAGGAAATCTGACAGCTGCTGATGGATCTCTTTCCTTCCCCACTGCCCCCAGAACCCAGGTAAGCCCTGGCTTCACACATGGCAGCCAGCCTCTGTCCCTTTCTCTGCTCTGGCTGGAATCCCAGCGGCCCACCTACTCAGCAAGGAGAATGGATCAGAGCTGCTATTTGCTGGGAGGCTGTGTGCTCATTACCAGATGCCTTGGTTATATAAATCAGTACGGGGAGATCTTGAGGGGCCAGGTTCTTACTCTGACATCCAGTATTGCAAAATTAAAATATGCTTATGGGAAGTAGAATCGGTAATTACTTTTTAGTAAGCAGGGGTTAATTCAGTGAGGGTAGCAGTTATTTCAAGCAAATGTTTAGAGTTGATGGAAGATGTGCAAACAGGGCTTCACTCTATAAGATTTCCCAATTCATAACGCTAATGACGTACTAAGTGTATAATGATAGTATCAGGAAAAATATATATCAATTTTTGCATTCAGTTGAGCGTGGGGTAAAAGAAATCATACTCTTGGAGAAGCTCCACCATTAATCTCTCAAGTGATCATACCTTTCTGCTAGTGCTTTGCTCGAAGACAGAAGGCTATAGGGCTAGATGAATAGTGGCCTTGAACCATTGTTAATGAACTTAGTAGCTTTTAGTGGTTGCTGTTAGTAGTCACTAGAAGAAAGTTGGTGTCATTTATTGGGTACTTATTACTCATTAGGCATCTAACTGATGCCACCTTGTTTATCTGCATAGTAGCTCTATATGGTAGATAATGTTATTCTCCTGTAACTAGTAAACTGTGGGTCATAAAAACTAAGTAACCTTTCAAGGTCTTACACGTGGTAAATAGTAAAAGTAGTTTTTAAAATTCCAATCTAACAATAACTTTCAGTTGGTGAAATTAGGCTGCTTGTAATTAAATTGTTGATATGGCTGGGTAATATCTACTATTTTATTAATCATTTTCTATTTGTCTTTTCTATTTTTGCCACCCTCCTTATCATATTAATTACTTACTTTGGATTATTTCAGTTTTATTAGCACCCCATTTTAATTTACCAGTCAACTTTTTTTGTATCATTTTTAGTATCTTTTCTAAGGACTATGATATACATAACACACTTCAAGTAAAACAGAGAAACATTAACACCATGTATATCTCTCTGTCCTTCCCCATTATCTAAGAGTTGTTGTATGTGACAACTATACATGCATTGAAAATCCCACCAAATAATATAATTCCATTTTGATCAGAGATATGTATGTTAAAGAAGAGCAAGTTGTTTTTCATGTCCACAGAGATACTTAGAATTTTTGTTGTTCTTTCATGTTTTCAGAAGATCTGACTTTGCCTTTGATATAATTTCTTTTTATAACTTCCACAAACATTTCATTTTTGAAAGCTGATAGTTGTGAATTCTCAATAAATATATGTATATATATATTTTCACCTAAGTCTGTTATTTTATCCTCTTTTGTAGTGAATATTTTTGTTAGATATATAGAATATTGAGTTGGAAGTTCTTTTCCTTTCAGTGCTTTAAAAGCTGTTGTTCTAACTTTTTAAGGCTATTTATTCATGACATGGAGAGAGAATTGGGATTTCATTCTGGCA
Organism: Erinaceus europaeus; assembly: GCF_950295315.1. NCBI lineage: Eukaryota > Metazoa > Chordata > Mammalia > Eulipotyphla > Erinaceidae > Erinaceus > Erinaceus europaeus. The sequence goes on along the minus strand of NC_080181.1, from coordinate 20,510,071 downwards.
CATGCAGTGATGGGGATCTAACTTGGGACCTCATACTTAAGAGTCTAACACTCTATTTGCTGCCCCACCTCCTGGGCAGCAAGATGTTATAATGTCTTATCTTCATATTTTCTAATAAGAAATCTTAAATATTGCAAATCACTGTTTCTCTCCATCTAAAATGTTTTTTATTTTTGATATGTTTTATAATTTTTCTTCACCTTTACTTTTCATTAGTTTGATTTATATATGTGTGATCATGGTTTTCTTTGCATTAGCCCTGTTTAGAACTTGATGAGCTTTTAAATATTAATCTAAAAGGGGATGTCCTTCACAGAATTTGGGAACATTTTTAGTCATTTCTTCAAATGCCCTTACTCCTCTCCATTGGAACACTATTGATCTTTTTTTTTTTTCTTTGTCATCAGCAGGTCTTTGTCACTGCAGGCTGACTTTCAGACAAGGAGAGACACCACAGCACCAAACCGCTCTGCTGCTGGTGCATTGTATTTCCATGTCATGTATCAGGCTTGAACCTGCTTTTTTGCCTGACAGAGGAGGTCCCCTCCCAGGTGATCTAGCTTATTGTCCCCCTAGTCACTTTTTTTTTTTCTTTTTTTGGCCTCCAGGGTTATAGCTGGGGTTTGGTGCCTACATCATGGTTCTCCTGGTGGTCATTTTTTCCATTTTGTTGTTGCTGCTATTGGATAGGATAGAGAGAAACTGGGAAGGAAGGGGAAGGAAGACAGAGGGGGAGAGAAAAATAGACACCTGGAGATCTTCTTCACCGCTTGTGAAGCAACTACCTGCAGGTGGGGAGCCAGGAGATTGAATCAGGATCCTTGTGCTTCACACTATGTGCGCTTAACCCGGTGCACTACTGCCTGGCTCCCAGTTTTTTTTTTTTAATTTTCTTATTTATTTATTCATTTTCCTTTTTTGTGGCCTTTGTTTTTTTATTGTTGTAGTTATTATTGTTGTTATTGATGTCTTCGTTGTTGGAAAGGACAGAGAGAAATGGAGAGAGGAGGGGAAGACGGGAGGGAGAAAGACAGACACCTTCAGACCTGCTTCATTGCCTGTGGGGAGCTGGGGACTTGAACCAGGATCCTTATGCCGGTCCTTGTGCTTTGCGCCACCTGCGCATAACCCACTTGCTACCACCCGACTCCCCACTTTTTTTCTAAGTCCCACAATCCCTCAAGCTTCTGTTCTTTCATTTTTCTCTTTTCTTAAATTAGAAAATTTCTTTTGAGTTATATTTAAATTCAATTAGGTTATCAGTTAACTATTTCAGATGTATATTCATCAGGTCTGGCATTTTCATTTGGTTCTTTTATAATTTGTTTTCCAATAGAGAATTTTCTCTTTATTCTTTTCAGATGTATTGCCTTTACCTCATGCAAAATGGTTATAATAGTTGCTTAAAACTTATACAGTCTCTGTCCCATGATTCTAGTATTTCTACCAACTCTAGGTTAGTGTCTGATGGTTGTCTTGTACCTTAGTATTTGGTCTCACTTTCCTGTTTCTTTGAGTTGCATCATAGATGCTACAAATGTTGTGTTATAGATACCCTGAGTCCTGTTAAAATCTTGTACGGACTGTTAATTTGTATTACTCTGGATCAGTCAGACTCACTTTTTGTCTTACCTGCTGTGGGTGGTGATTCTTTATTTTATTTTTCTTATGAGTGATTCAATAATAATTAAAAAGATTGTAAGATAATGGGGTATAGTTCCATATAGTTCCCACCACCAGAGTTCCCTGTCCCATCCCCTCCATGGGAAACTTTTCTATTCTTTATCCCTCCAGGAGTATGAACCAAAATTCTTTATGGGGTACAGAAGGTGGAAAGTCTGGCTTTTATAATTGCTTCTAAGCTGAACATGGACATTGGCCGGTTAATCCATACCCCCAGCCTCCTCCTATCTTTCCCTAGTGGGGCAGGGCTCAGGAGAGGTGAGGTTTTAGAACACATTGGTGAGGTTGTCTGTCCAGGGAGGTCAGGTTGGTGTCATGTATCTGCATTTTGGTGGCTGAAAAGTAGTTAGATATAAAGCAAATTGTTCAATAAATAGGAACCCCAAAGGTAGGAATAGAAGCTAGTAAGTCTCTTTTAGGTAAGTTCCATGTGGCCCATGACGTTAGTAATTTTTGCCTGAGCTTGATAGCTAACATACAAATGTTAATACAGAAGTATTGTCTGGGAAGATAGTGTCAGCATTGAGAATAAGACTAGAAATCTGGATTAGGGCAGAGAGTAGCTCCCAAACATGATGGAAGTATATAAATACCATTAACTGTTAACCCTATCAGTCTGACCCAGCGCCCATATCTATTCCTATTTGGCACAAAGAACCCTGTGTAACCTTTGAATCCCTGTCAGTTTAGGCTCACAGTCCATGGTCACAGCTATAGTAACATTCTAGGCTGCATTCATTTAAGGATCAGTCTTCAAGTGGCAAGAGTAGACTGATGCAGCCTCCTTTGGAGAGTGGGGCAGTACCTACCATTGCTGCTCTACAATGAAGGCAAGGTACTAGAGAGGCTACAAGAAGACTTATGATGAAGCTCTTGATGGATGTGACCAGTGATGGTGGAGAGAGGGATCCATTAGAGGTCTAGGCCCATCATATCTATGTGAGAATATAAGGATTCCCTGACTAGAGCCCCAGATGATGGGGTAATCTGGTAGTGAACAAAAAGGCTATTACTAAAGTGTGCCAGACTCTTGCCCTTATTCAGATTTTGTAGCCCTTACTTTATCTGACAAGGCCCAGCATGTCTACATGGGAATCCCAGGATCCCCTGACAAGGGCCCCAGATGATGGGGTGGCCTGCTATAGACCAAAAGGGTTATCATTAGAGTGTGCCCATATCTTGCCCATATCTAGCTTTTGTAGTCCTTACTTTGAGAAGTTTAGCTTAAAGTGATTGACAGAAGTGAAGTAGGGGGTAGGAGGGGAGGTTATCTAGGCCTAAGTAGTAGATATTTGATTAGGTACTATATGGTGTCTTCTTTTAGACCTTTCAACTTGCTTGCTGAACTTGAGTCTAAGTCTACTTGTATTAGACTATTGGAGCACTTTTACTTTGAGGTATATTTCCCCCTTAACTAGTGGATACATGTGCACATGTGCCCAGTGGGTAGTGGTTCTTAGCTCAGTTTCTAAAGTCCTTTATCTACTGTCATCTTGGGGTGACCCTGGGATTTGTGTGTGTTCAAGTGCAGTGAATTTATTTATAGAGTTAGATCTTCCTCTCCCATTATCCCCATCATACTCTCTGTACTACAAGGTGTGTGGGTGTGTGTGTGTGTGTGTGTGTGTGTGTGTGTGTGTTTCTGTCAATGTTATGAGAGAACAGGAGAGAAGCACCCCAGGAGCTCATACCCATGTGGCTTGAGTTTCCAGGTTCTAACTCCTCTTTACAATCTGCTAACTTTGGATGATTTTCAGAGACCTCCAATAATTGCTGTTTGCTTTTTCCCCCACGTGTGTTAGTTGCAGTTTTGGGAGGCAAGGCCTCACGGGGCACACCCCATGCTGGAGTGTCATTATGGTAGAGGTAGCATCTGAATCCAAGACTGGGCACACACAGCTTCTTGTTTGTCCATGTATCACACAGCCAGTGATTCTTATGCTCTGCTAGATAGACCAAAAATTTACCCATGAAACTTCATCTCCTTTCTCTCCCTTTGAACATTTGCATATGACTTCTGATTCGGTTAAGGAGGTTAAAGCAGCAGAACCAACAATTAGTTTATCTGGACAGTACAGACAAGTTCATCCCACAATGATTCACTTGCTCACTCAACAGGTGACCTCTCTTATCAGTGACAGCACTGATGATGCCCCATCCCCACCCACATATGTCTAGAGAATCCTTGATTTGTTTTTATTCAATGGTTATAACCAGAATTTGGGAGAACCCAAGGAAGAGAAGAAAGAAAAAAGGGGGACTGGGCAATTGCAGAACCAGCAGATCCTTCTTACAAGTCATGCCTTGGAAGGACATAGGAAATGCAAACAAGTAAAGTTAACTTCCCCGAAGTTTTAATCCTTCCTCAAGGATTTAATTATAGAGCAACCTTGCCACCCCTCTAATTCTGCAAAAACAATCAGTGTCAGTAAACTGAACTTTACACACACGCATGCATGCACACAAACACACACACACACTGAGAGATGAGTGAGCAAGAAATAGAATTCGAGTCCAGCATAGATTTGTATTCACATTTTCAGTGCCAAGGCTCCATTTTATGCCTGTGTAGGATATTTCTCCCCTTAGAATCCAACATGGAATAGTTCTAAGCTGCACGTATTTTACTGCTGTTTCAATTAGCAAAGATTACTATTTGTTTTTCTTTTTTTCTAAGCACTAAGGCAGTAATTATGCCTGCGATGAGAGGGTTTTGCTGGCCACTTTCTCATTTTTGCAGGCATTCCCTAAACAAAATACAATAATAAACCATAATGAAATCAAGTTGGTTGACTGGAGAAGACTAGCCTCTTCAAACAGACAGGCCATTAAAGGTAGACTGTGGAAGGGGATCAGCGAGCAACCGTCAGAAATGTAGCATCAGGCAAATTAGCAAAGCACTTACTACTCAATGGTGGGAGAAAGTCTTTTCCAGTAACTTTGCCTAATGCCACTTTAATTGGGGCGGAATCTGCTGCAGCACAGCTGTGCAGCTCATTAGTTAAAGGGACACTCAGCCCAGCTGTCTGGGGCCAGGGCTTTCTGTGGAGCCATTTCTCTGGGCTTCAGAGGCCCCCACTGGGTGTGAGTATCCCAAGGGCTCTGGGCACTACTAGGAATGACTTGTACAAAGTATCCCCCAGGGCTGTGTTTACAGACCCTTGACAAGCAGCCTGTCTGGTTTTTGAGGTCTGGATAACATGGGGGGGGGGGGCATTTCTATCCTTACAGCTCATCCTTTGGGTGGGGCTGAAGAGAGGGACTCTTTTTCTCATTTCAACCTGCTGATGATCATAATCTTCATCTCTTTTTACAGTTTATAAAACACTTCCACAGGCATCAATTCATTTGAGCTTCATAACAACTTTAGGGGGGAGATGATGATGATTCTCATTTTACAGCCTGCTGAGCTGAAGTTCCCAAAGGAATGAGCTCCTCACTCCCCATCAGACAGACAGCAAGTGAAAAGGAAGAGAGTGGAGCTTTAACTCTGCTCTGCCCATAGTTAAGGAGACACTTAGGGAGTTCCATCACTCCTCCTCGATGCCTTGTGCAGAATGAAATGTGGTTGTGGTTGTGAAATGTGGTTGTGGTTGTGGTTCCTGCAGGTCAGGCGCTAAAGTGAGCACGTCTCTCCCTGTATCTGCCCTGTTTGCATGTAGGGGATCCTTCACAAATCTGGGTGCACTAGGACTGGTATGTAGAGTGGACATCAGGGACTGCTAATACCCAGCACACCTGGAAGGGATGAATGAACAAACATATCCTGTGCCATCCTGCTGGGTAGGTATGAAATGGAGGCCCAAGGCAGAAATAAAAAGTAAAGATCAGCGACCCAGGAGGTGGTGCATGATAGAGCCCAAGATTTGAACCTTTCAAATCCACTGCCTGTGTCAGAATAATGCGCTGGCCCTCCCCCTCCCCATGTCCCTTTCCTCTCTCTGCTTCCTCCTCTCTCCTTCACTCTCAACCACTCTCTGCCTTCTCCTCCCTCTCTCTCATATATAAATCTTTAAGAACTAAGGGTTCCCACCTGCAGAAAGGAAGTTTCAGAGCTCTGACAGTATTGCAGGTGTCTAACTTTCTCCCTCCCTCTCTGTCTCTGTAAGGAAAAGGGAAAAGGGGAAAAATGGCTATCACGAGTGGTAAATTGGTTTTGCAGGCACAGAGCTCCAGTGATAAGCCTGGTGGCAAATAAAATAAAATATAAAATAAAATAAAATAGAATAAAAGTCGCATTAGCAAGGGCTCATGTAACAGGCAGGAAGACCCTTTGGGAGGGTCACGCCAGGCAAGTTCAGGTTCCCCACATGGCAGGGCTGGAAGTACTGGTAACAGCAACTCCTCTGGTTAAGAGAGGGTACTTGAAGACCACCCTTCCACGCCACTGAAGACAATATCTGAACCTCACAGTGTTGTGTGCACAGTACTTCCCAGGTTCTTGTAAGGGCCATGGAAGAAAGGGGAGCAGGTTCTCATCTCCTTGAGGAGACAGACCCAGCAGGTTGAAGAGTAGGAGGACATCACAGATTGAAAGGCTGAATCACAGTATGTAGACAAGAGGCTTGTGGAAGAGTTTCAGAAAAACACTTCAGGGAGGGCTGAAGCCAGAGTACCTTAGGAGGAAAAGGTCATTCTGGCGCTGAGAGCAGTCTAAGGGAAGAGACCATTGTACTCACTGTACTTATGAGCCAGGCATCCCAGAAGTCCTCCATATCCAATCTCACAAGTGTCTTCATTTTCTTTTAAAATATTTCTTTGTTTTTAAAAAATTATTTATTTTAGAGAACCAGTGCGTCATTCTGACACTTGTGGTACTTGGGATTGAATTTAGGATCTCCTGCCTGCAAGTCCCACTCTCTGATGCTGTACTAACTCACAGGGCAGACTTTTTTTGTCATCACTGGGCTTCATTGCTCCAGGCCAAATTTTTCTGATAGAAAGACACACATGCTCTCTCTCTCTCACACACACATGCACACGCACACGCACACGCACACACGCTAAGCTTTCATCAGTGCAATGGGGGCTGGCCTCAAACCTGAGTGGCAATCAAGGCAAAGTAGAACCCTCCCAGGTGAGCTATCTTGTCAGCCTTTCATTTTCCAATATGGAAGTGGAAGCACAGTGGGAAAATACCCAGTTACATTCTGGAAGTGACAGCTGGCAAACAGCTCCAGAAATTGACTGTGTGCTTCTAAACCAGAGCCCCTGATCCTGGTCACACAGTTACATCATCAGAAGTGCTTTTTCAAAAACCCAAGGAAAGGGCCAGAGAGAAAGCTCACTGGGAGGGCACCTGCATTGCTATGCACATAACCCTGGTTTCAGTCCTATCACTATGTGGCCATTGCCATGCCATCTGGCATCTGAGAAAGCTCTGGTGCTGTGATGTCTCATTCTTCATCTCTCTATGTGAATGGAAAAGTGGCACAGAGCAGTGAAACCATGAATGTGAGAGGTCCTGGCTCCACAAAATAACAACCAAGTTACAAAACTGAAGCAAGCCAGACACCAATTGTGCAGGCTGATTAGTCTTTGGGATGGGTGAGGTGTGAATTAATAGCACACTCTTGAGAGTTTTGAACCTGAATTCAGGTCAAGAATCTCTGTCCGTGATACTGGAAGCATGTGCTGGGAGGAGAGCCGTGAGCTGGGCAGGCTAGGTAAGGGCAGGTATAAGGACATGTGTGTCAGAGGGATGGCACTTGTCCAGTTTAGGGACATCTGCTGAGTCACTGCTATAGGCCAGGCACTACATCTGTTTTATTTTATTCCATCAGCTCAAAATATTATTTCCAGCTTGACCAGTGAGGAGTCTTCGGAAGTCAGCAGCCTGTCCTTTTTAGAGGGTGGGGAACAAGACAAGGATTTTTAAGATTTAGACCCATTTAATGGCTGCCTGTCTACTGCACGACACCCAGTCATGTGTGGTGAGAAACACTATGGGTTCCTTTGTGGGTGGAGTCCATCAGCCAGGTCAGGGTATGCCATTCTGCAGTGGAGAACAAGCCCCTGTTATAGGACCCTGCAAGGACAGGGTGTGCCATTCCGCAGTGGAGAACAAGCCCCAGTTATAGGACCCTGCAAGGACAGGGTGGTTTTTGGTCCACTTGCTATGTGGGCTAGCAGAGGTGTCTGCTTGCTCCAGCTCACTCTGGGACGCAAACTGGCCACTTGGTTCAGTGGTCACCGTGCCAAAAAGAAGGGGCTCTGGAAGGCCTTTGTCAGCAGTGAAATGCTGAAGCCCAGAAGCAGCATCCATCACATTTGCTCCCAGTTCTCTGGACAGAACTGAGCACATACCTGTGCACCCATCTGAAGGGAGATCCAGACATACAGGTAAACAGTCCGTCCTAGTGACTGTCACTGGGAAGTTAGTAGAAACAGGTACCTGAGAAAGTAGGACTAGAAGTGACTCAGCAGCAGCAGCCACCCACTTTCAGGTGAGCAAAGACATCCCGGGGATGGAGTGAGCCTTGTCTTGAGGTAGCGACTGTGGGAATGGAGAGAAAGGGTCACCTCACCAGAGTTTCCCACCAGGAAGCGATAGGAACTACCGTTGGATTAGGTGAGGTCAGTGAGTCTAATAAGACCCCTCAGCAGGAAAATAATCAAGAGGCCACATTAGAGGCTTTGCTCACTGCACCCTATCCTGCTTCTCACCTGCATGCTATTTTAGGTCTGTCTCCTCACCTGAGTGCTTCTTAATTTCATAGCAAAGTTTCAAAATTTATTAGCTAGGACCTATTATTAAGACTTAAAGTGCTATTCGAGGGGTATTTGCTTTTTTAATAAATTTGAAGTCCTTGAGAACTGAGTTAATCTCTTATAATAACACTTTAGGCCACAAGTGAAGAAAAAGTTACTTAGTGAGAACAGCCTAGGTGCCAGTGACTGTTTCATAGGCTGGGGCTGCAGCATTGAGTAGCAGAGTCCCTACCTCAGGGAACTGGTGACGGTGGGTGGAGGAGACAGGCATCGAGCACACCAGTGGCTCAAACCACTGGTGCACCTGAGTGTGTGTGTACATGAGATGTATGAGTACCTGTGAGTGAGAATGTGTGGGATTGTTCTGGGGTGCAGAATTGTGTTGGAGAATGTTTGAGTGTATATGAGTGGAATGAATATGCATGTGAGTGATTTGACTATGTGAGGGTGTGTGTACATGGGTAAGTACAGATCATACTGCTATTGCTTAAAACATGCAGTACCTTTCAGGAAATCCTTTTCAGAGTCCATTCTTTTTAAAATTTAATTTAATTTAATTTTTTTATTGCCACCAGGCTTATTGCTGGGGTTCAGTGCTGACAATTGCTACCAGTAGTCTTCCCCTCCTCCTCCTCCCTTTCTTTCTTTCCTTATTATTTTTTAATTAGATAGCACAGAGAGAAACTGAGAGAGGATGAGGAGAGAGAGAGAGAGAGAAAGCTAGACACTTGCAGACCTGCTTCACTGCTCATGAAGTAGACCCCCTATAGGTGGGGAGTGGGAGCTCGAACCCTTGTGCTTGGTAATATGTGTGCTTAACCAGGTATGCCACCACCCTGGCCCCCCAGAGTTCATTCTATCATGGGTGAAATATCTAGAAATTTCCTTATACTTTCTCTGGTGTTTCTGGGAGAAAAAAAAATACATAAATGCCTGATTTATCAAGGTGCCCTGACCACCAAGGTGGGGGAGGAGAGATGGGCCCTTCTCTGACCACCCATGTGGACATAGCCTGCCTCTCCATCTGATGAAACAACTGTTGAAACAGGGCCTTTTGCTTTCAGCAGCCTTGTCAGCCTATGAGAGTGATTCACTCTGAGGAATAAAAAATGACAACAGAACTGTCAGCATCCCAAATGGTCCACCATTTGCAGAAGTCCTGGCCTCGGGACCTGCCACTTCAGCCTTAGTGATTGCCAAATAAATAAGTCAGAGCACAAGTTTATCGGTCGTAGAGAAGGCGATTTCCCCATAGAGCCAATGTTCCCATCTCAGCCCTCTGAATTCCTCTATTTTATTTTGAGAAACAGCATCACCACCCAAGCTAGGCCATGCATCTTCCCTTAGAGCTGAACAAAGGCAGTGAGCCACTTTCCTTCCCTGCCCAAGCTTATCATTTCCTGGGCTGGTGGCAAGCTCTACTGCTCAAACAGTTAATATTTTTCTGACACAGCAATGCCTGTGCTTGGAATTTCAAATGTAAAAGATGTCAGGTTCTACATTTCAGAGGAAAACTTGGGAGATTGGCCAGGTCATTCATCTGCCAGATTCTGTGCTTGCAATAATGGAGTGGGAGGGGGCAAGGAAAGCAACAAGAGGCAAAGAGAAACTTTCCTGGATAAAATCCACCCAAGGAGAAAGCTAAAGGCTTTATGGCTGGTTGGCAGGTGCAGGAGATGAAGCTCAGGTGACCTGAGCTCTATGCCCCCAGCCCTGCAGTGAATGACCAGGACAACTTCTTTGACGGCTCCTATGTTGCTCTGTTGGTACATCAAACATGGTCTTATTTGTAGGTTAGATGTGAAGCTCAAATGTTATAATAGATGCAAAAAGTTCTAGCAGATTAGGGGAGATGTGTTACCAAAAAAAAAAATATTATTGCTGGAGTGGAGTCTAACCATTTAGAGCATTAGGGGCCCTGGTCTCCAAGGTTTAATTCCAGGGGAAGTCTGTGGATTAGATGAGTAAATTCTTTGCAGACAGAGATTATGGCTTACTCTTACAGTAATAGGAGTCCAGGGACCAGAGAGGTCATCCCATCTCAGTTCCCACCCAAGTTCATAATCCTTCCTGGAAAATCCTGTGTTCCTGCAGTAGCTTGCTGCACAAGCATGGTGCTTTGCTTTTAGGAATGCCTGCAAGCCAGATGCTCTGTCTTTTCAGTGTGTCCTTTGTCTTCAAAGTTCCCTAGAACAAAATGGAGTCATATAGGTAGTAGGCCCTCAAGAAATGTTGTGTTGGAATATGTGACTATAGGAACATTTCAAGCAGCTTGTCCTCCAGACTCTGATCTAGTAAAAAGTCCCAGTGGTGAGGCAGTCCTGGGGCAGCCTACTGTATGTTTGGCACCATTCTCTTCAATATGCGAACTGGAATGAAAGCCCCCAGCTCTCCCCTACTCTGGTGTTGTCTTCTAGCTCTGTGTGCTAAATTGGGTTCTCCTCTCCATCCCTGCAGGTCTGCTTCCTTAACCTCTCTGTAAGACTACATTTTACAAGCACCCTTATTAAAATAGGACATTCAGAGTAATCCATGTGTGAGCTCACAGACACAGGAGTCAGAGAAATAATGGACAGTAACATTTCTTTTTACTGTGTCCCAGCTACCTTTATGTCATGTGGACTCCTTATGTCTGTGGACCCATTCCAGCTCATGAAATCTGCACAACAGCCCTGGGAAATGAGCACCACCATCCCTGGTTTACTTATGAGGAGACTAAGGTTTAGTGAATCAATTCAACTTGCCCAGGGTCTTGCTGCTGGAAGTGGCAGAGCCGGGAATCATCAGTAACTTACTAAAGTCTGTTTTGCATCAGGCATTTTGCTTGACCCTGGGGATGAAATGACCTTGTTGCTGATTCCCTCTAAAACACTAAGCTGCCTTCTGTGGCCCAGGAATGTACTTCTTGCCTAGAGGAAATCCATGTTAACGTATCACTTTGCTAACAGCAGCATGTTAGCACTTTTTTGCACCGTAATGTATGATTGTGTGTTTTCCTCCTTTCCTTCGGGCTCCAGACTTTTATCTGTGTTCCCACCCCACACCCAGCATTAGGTGTTCTGTATAGATTTTGCAAATGGTAGGTGCTAATTAAACATTTGTTGATACATGAAATGTTTATTTGCTAAATCAAAAGTTATGCCCTCTATGTCTAAAGATAGACAGGAGGGAAAATCGGGCATAAATGAGCAAAGAGAAGGCTATTTGTCTCCGTGGCTGGAAAATCAAATTATCTATGGTCATTTCTGGGGCAACAGAAGTGCCTAAACCAACTTTGTGTCTTGTGGGACTTATGGTTTATTTATTAGGACAGAGAGAAATGGAGAGAGGAGGGGAAGACAGAGGGGGAGAGAAAGAGAGACACCTGCAGGCCTGCTTCACCACCTGTGAAGTGACTCCCCTGTAGGTGGGGAGCCAGGGGCTCGAACCGGGATCCTTAAGCCGGGCCTTGCACTTTGAGCCACCTGCGCTTAACCCACTGTGCTACTGCCCGACTCCCACATGATGGAGCAATTTTTTATCACTTTATTGAGGAAATGTTGACATGAAGGATTATTGCTTTTGCTGCATGGGTGCAGGACTCAGGCTCGTGATTCAGAATCTTGTCTCATGTGTAAGTGTAGGCCAGGCTGTGACTTTCTGTAAGAAGGTAGTGATCGAAGGTGGAACACAGGGGTTGCACTTACTGTTACTCAATACATGATGGCATGTGGCAGGGGGCAGATACAGTCTTGTTCAGCAATCATTCTACTACTGAAATAATAATAATATCACTGATAATAGTGTCTAACTTCTGTTAGACACTCTAGGCTAAGCCCTTTTTATATACATAATTTTATACATTCTTCATAATTGAATGAGGGTTATAGAACTCTCCACAATAGGCATTACCTCCTTTTTATGGATGAGGAAACCAAGCCACAGAAAGTTAAATGACTTGCTCTGAGTTCCACAGTGAGGCCAGCATGTGACATAGAGTTGGAGTGTGAATCTAAGTCAGTCCAGGTAGACAAACAGTGCATGATCTGTGCCCTCATGACACTCATGTTTAGGCTGGTAGATGTGCTCATCATACATTATAACCAAAAGGTAGTTTAGAATCCCACCAGCGTTAGTCTGGGTGTGGGGGTGGAGGCCAGTGAAATGGTACACCTTGGAAAATAATGCTTGTTTGTTTGCTGAGTTGCAGTGGGAGAAGCTGCAGGTAGGAGCTGGGTGGTCTAGGATCATAAGATGGGAGTAGGGTGAAGGGGGTTCCAGGGAGGTGGTGTGTGTGGGGGGGCAGGATCCAGGGTGCTGCTGGGAAGGGCTGTGCCAGCTAAAGACCTGGTGCTGCTTAGTGGGTCAGTGAAGTGTGAACCACTATTGGAAGATACACAGCTGCTCTTCCTCTTGTGGAGGTTTTTTTATCCAGTGTACAAAAGACTACAAAATGCTGTGTGTAACAGCATTTATGATAAGCAGTGAAGGAGCTGAGGGCATGCCCAGGGGAACGTGCCCCTACTGTGTGAGCACAGCACTCTCAGGGACTGCAAGAAGCCACGTCCCCCTGGATTGACCCAACTAGGGTCTGGCTCACCAGCATAGAGGTTGAACCGACAGAGCAAGAAAAGAGTTCCTTCCCATGGGCAGTTTCAAGTCTAGATCACGCCACGGGGCTCTGCAAGCAGGGCGGTCCTCACTCATCCCTTGTGCTGGCTGCCCTTGGGGAGGTGCCAACTGCACGGAGGTCTGCAGGTGCCTGGGTCGTCACATGGCTGTGATGCTGTCCTGCTACTGGTGGGGCAGTGGAGTGGCCCAGAGGAAGCCATCTGTCTATCTGCCTGGCCAGGAGGCAGCCAAGTTGCAAAGATCGTACAGTTGAGCTAAACCCTGTGTGATGAGCAAGATCTCACCAGACAAATGGCAGACCCAAGGACCTTTTGGGGCCTAAAAGGCACAGACGAGCTTTGGACACATACAATGGCCAGGAGTATGCAGGATTGCAAATGTTAGCTCCTCTCCTATAAAATTCTCTGTCTGGCTGGCTTCGCGAGAGGAGACAGACGACCCGGGACTCTTGGTTGAGCTGTACGCAGTATCTCTTTATTCATGTAGAACGCAGCACAATCTAAGCCAAGCTAGACTAAACTAAAACTAACATACTTGCCAAGTAGGGTGTAAACAGGATGTGACATAGAGAGGGTAGAGAGAAAAGTGACTGGTGAATATCAGGGTGTGACAAGGAGAGGGGGCGGAGCAGGCAAGAATTCTACCACTGAACCACCAATGCCCTGGAGGGAGGGTGGTGCTTGTTAACAGTGGTTATGTAAATAGAATGCAGTGGTTATGTAAATAGAATAGTGTTAAGCAGGGGGGGATTAAACCAAATGAAACAGAAGAGGTTTTTAGAAGTAGAATTAGAAGCATATCAACAATTCTCCATGATAAGACCTTCACCCCTCAAAATTATGTATATATATATATATTTCAGTGCAGCAAGTTTTTTTTAATTTATGTAATAATGATCAGCAAGACCATAGGATAAGAGGGGGTACAGAAATCGACAGCCAGAAATCGAGATAAAGAGAGAGAGAGAAAGAGACACCTGCAGTACCACTTCACTATTCACAAAGCATTCTCCCTGCAGGTGGGGACCGGGGGCTTGAACCTGGGTCGTTGCACACTGTAACATGTACACTCAATCAGGTGAGCCACCACTGGCCCCCACTAAACATGCTCTTACGTAGCTTCATTAATAGGACATTAGGAGGAAGAAAGGGAGAGTCCCAGGTTCTGCCACCCTTCTCCACTGATTAGCTCTCCCTGTGGAGACCAGCTTATCACAAAGCTAATCTTCATTCTACCTCTAGAGCCTTTTCTCTGAATTCAACCTTTTGGCAAAGACATATTTTGGGAGCTGGTAGAGTTCTGCTTCCCTGCACTAGGAAGGAAAGAGAACCTTTCCCCATTCATTCTCCTTTTCCAGTACCACGTGGTAAACAGCTGCCACGTGCTAGGCTTGGCGCGCACACACACTGGACAGTAGTTTCCCTCCTTCACCCATTTCCATGTCTTTCTTGGACCTGGCCCCAAGTGTGGACACAGATTTCATCTCTGCTGAGCTGGCCCAGAAAGTGTGACTCAGAATTCAGAGTTGAAATGCTGCCATCTCTTTTATCTCTGTAGCTGGAGAGTTCCCGGAGCAAGTGTGGACAGTCAGCCAGCGAAGAGAAGCAAGAACGCCCAGATAAACAGGAGCCGTGTTTAGTCAACTGGGCAGAACAATAGAAGTGGGTGATGGATAGCTGTGCATTAGCTCTGAATTCTCGGGGAAGACGCAGCACACAGTGGAGCTCTAGTAGCATATATCATCTCTTCCTGGGAAGGAGAAGCAGTTGCCCCTTCCTACCTATTAATCACATCTTCCATTAATCAGGATAACTCACCATAATTGTGATTACAGTTGGGAATCAATTAATGTTCACCTTAAAATAAAGTGTAGAGAGGAAAGCAATTAACGTAATAGAGTTAGCGCATCAAAATGACACAAATGTTATTGACAATTATGAATCACATCTTGCAGTTTTCTGATTCTCTGCTCTTTCATGGAGAGGCTTAACAGTGGGGGAAGGGAAACAGTTATGAGATTTTCCAGGTGAAAATAAGAACTCTCTCCTAATTACCATCCACTAAAAATCACAATCTAGAAGTTTGCAGCCCATCTTCTAGCTTTAGTCCCAAGCGCTAAGAAGCACCAGCCCCAAAGTAGGACCAGAGGTGGTTCCCTGCAGGCTACAGGGAATGGGTACACATCAAGGTTGGCCTAACCTTTTACTCTTTTTAAAAAATTACCTTTATTTATTTATTGGATAGAGACAGCCAGAAATCAAAAGGAAGGGGGCGGTAGAGAGGGAGATAGAGAGACATCTGCAGCACTGCTTCACCACTGGCAAAGCTTCCCCCCTGCAGGTAGGGCCTGGGGGCTTAAACCCAGATCCTTAGCTTGTGCACTCAATCAGGTGTGCCACCACTTGGCCCTATGACCTTTTATTTTCAAAACCGAAAATCTACCATCTTCCAGACAAGGACTATTTGCTTGATATTATCTAGAATAGATTTATAGTGTTAAATAGATATAACCTTAAAAAAAATCCTGGAATTTTAAATTAATATCAAGGCTTTTTAAGGAAGTACTTCTCAGATCTGCTTATTTGCATTTCACTTCCTCTCTCAGTGATCCTGAAAGGGAGATAGGATGGAATGATTATTTTCATTTTTTATTTAATTAATTATTATTATTATTTTTTACTATATTACTGCTCATCTCTGGCTTATAGTGGTGCTGGGAGTTAAATCTGGGACCTCAGAAACTCAGGCATGGGAGTCTGTTGCATAATCATTATGTTGTCTCCTCAGCCTAGTTTATTTTTTAAATGTGGAAAGCCAAGTCTAAAGGAATGAATGACACAGAGTTAGAATCAGGGACAAGGGAAGGCTATGCTGTCTGTACACACAGATACACAACAACAATAACAACAACAACAAATGAACATACTTTACATGATGGTCACTCAGTTTCATATTCCAGCACAAGCATCTTCCCCCTTTGGAGACATTCCTAGTAATAGAAAAGACCTCAAGTTTAGTCCTCCCCGGACCTTGAGTACATGTCAGCCTAATCACAAGTAAGCCTCACAAACGAAAACTTTTGAAAGGTTCATATTCGGCTAGAAGAGATCTTGTATGGTAACAAATCTACCCCTTGTTTCTCCAGACGGAGAAATTGAAGCCTGGGTGCGGGTTGGGGTGGGGTGTGATTTGGGTGCATTCCCAGTTTCGGACAAAAACCTCAACCCCTCACTGGGTTGTAACCAAGGAGAAGATGAAGCTGCAGTAACTGAAAAAGAAATCTTTGCCTTGCCAAATGCTTGGTGTAGATTTCGTTTCTGTTCTTAATGTGGTTGTTGATTGATTGGGTCATAGTTACGTTTCTTACCCGTCTTAAAGACTAACATGCACATTTGTGATTTCTTGTATAGTTAATTAATCTGATTCCATTCTTAAATTATCATAAAACTCCCAGTCAGCAAGTGTGTGTGTGTGTGTCTGTGTCTGTGTGTGTGTGTGTTCATCTTTCTTTTTAATGAGAGACCATAACACTCCTCAGCTCTTGCTGATGGTGGTACTGGGAATTGAACCTGGGACCTCAGAGCCTCAGGATGAAAGTCTTTTGCAGGACCATCATGCTATCTCCCCACCCCCAGCATTTCTTTGATCTGCTGTCTGTCCTCAGAACAACCACTTCTGGTTTAGCAGAAGGAAGTTCTGGGGTTTAGGCCTGGTCTAATCTTTCAGTCCTTCCCTCCCTCCCTCCTCCCTCCCTCCCTCCCTTCCTTCCTTCCTTCCTTCCTTCCTTCCTTCCTTCCTTCCTTCCTTATTATCTGGGGACTGACTTCTGGGGTTTCCTGGATAGGAAGGCACAGCCATATTTGAGAATGGCTACAGGGGGGCTGGGTATTGTTCTTTCCTCTTTTAAGATATCTTCCTATGAGAGAGATACAGAGACCAGAGCACTGCTTAGCTCTGGCTTATGGCAGTGTTGAGGATTGAACCTGGAATCTCTGGGACCTCAGGTATGTAAGCTCTGTCTTCTAATACTGAGTCATTGCCTGACTGTAGGGAGAGTAAGTTGTCTATTTGCTCTTAAGGTTTCCTTACATTACCCTAGTCATGTCCATAGTTCACTGTGTCCACTGCAGCCTTCATGGAGAGCTTGGAGTATAGAAGCGAGGCTGTTATCCACAGTCTGAATATTGACTGAGTCTTTGTAAGGGTCTGAATGGCAGTTTTGATTCAGTTGCCAAAGGAACTCCAGAACACTGGGTGACCTGTAGACTCTGACTTTTTCAACTTTTCCTTTTTTCTTTTAACTGACGTTAAAGAAGACAAATTGTATATGGGGATATCGCAGCATGATTGATGCATAATCCCACCTAAGACTTGCTGCTTCTCTTTTTAGATCAGTGCTCAGCATCAAGTCCATTTAGGAGTTGATCCTCAAGGCCTCCACATCCACTAGATGGCAGTAGTCAGTTAATCATATAGGCAGGGCATGCTAGAGAAGCAAGATCCCACAGAGCAGCCAAGCTCCAGGATTTCTAATCAAGTGCAGAATGTCTAAATGTAAGGACATCCTTTCCCCTCCTCCATCCCCTGGTTACTTTCACTCCCTCTACTAATTATTTAAAAACTATAACTACTATAGACTAGGCTACTTAATAATAGGACATGTGGTTCTATTTCAGGAAAGAGAGACCTGCACCAGAAGTTACCCCCACACCCCAAAGCAGTGGCCCCTTGGTATTAGGGCTTCTGCTGCCCCCACCTATCCCCTCACCCCCCAGTTGGGTCCATTTGAGCTGGACTTGAGCTGGCAGCTTCTACTGCCAGGCAAGGATTGATCCTTTGTTCCTGTCAAACCACAGTTCTCCATGCTTTGAGACCTTCCAGTCAGGGACCTCAGCCAGACCATGAGCCCCAAACCACAGTTTACCACAGAACTGTGCTGAGATGAGCTCTGAACCAAGCCCCAATGCTAATTTATAGAGCCACAATGCGATGACAAGGCTTGTGTTCTATTTTCCTTTTGAAACAAACCCTATTGAGGAATGAATGTCAACTGGAGCCAGGCCTACATATGTCCTAGAACTACTGAACCAGCCTTCAGAATACCCCCTGAGCCCCAGCTGAACAGGAGCTCTGTCTTCGAATCCTGGTCCCCTGGCTGAGACACAGTTCTTTAAAAGAACCTCTGTCTGAGCTGGCGCTGCCTCCAGCCCTTTCTGGCTCCTGCACAGGAACGTCTCCACAATGGCTTTCTGGCCAGTGCCCCCCAAGATAGCCTTTCATAGGGAGATTCCCCCAGTTCCTGCAGCAAACTCCTTATTAGGCGGTATTCTAGTTGGTCACTTCTTTAGCAGCCAGAAAGTCTGGTGGTTGGAGAGGAGATTTATGTCGGACACTTGGCTAAAATATAAACAGTGGTCTAGAGAAAGGGAATCTGCTTTGTGTCAACAGTAAGCCGAGTGTGGGGGCCTCCGGCAAAGCTGAATTGGATGTTTATCCACTGAATCGAGTCGTTCCATCATCTGGCCATCTGACCAGAGGGGCCCTGGCTGGAGAGCGGCAGACTGCCTGCCAGCTCTACAGTCTGGTTCCCAGCCTGGGGGGTGGCCTCTTGGGTGGAGGGGTGCTGAGCAGGGACCTCAAAATCAGATTGAATGAGCATTGGTTTCTGAGCCACAGTCTTTTTATATTTTTATTTATTTATTTATTCTTCTTTGAACTCTTAATCTACCTAACGTTTCTTTGAGGATCTTTCTGGGTGGGTTCAGATTTTGTGAGATCTGAAACTGAGTATGATTTAGCTGAGAGCTACAAGGGAGAAGGGATCTTAAGGAAAAGGATGTGATATAACAAGTGGGAAATTAAGCATAAAAGTGAGTGTTTATTTAATAGGAGGCAAAATGAACCATAAACAACTTGACAGTAGCCTAGGGAACTCAGGTCTCTTTCTTCTGGGCTCTCTTTAGGCAGTTTGCCAGAAGTGCTTCCCTAGAAATGCTTTCTGCTGACCGGCAGCCTGGCTTCCCTCTTGCTCCAGGTGCAAGGCACGAGAGGCTTCACTTTGCCAACTATGGGTATGATGTCCCCTCTGGGGGTCTGACTGAGGTGGTCTGTGACTTGCAGAGCTAAATCTGCAGTCAGAAGTTTGGACTCAGTCCCTAACGTGCTCTTTCACAGCACTGCACGGCCTCCCTCCAAGGCAGCAAACTGCTGTGGGATTCCAGTGGTTCAGCCTGAATCCTGTCTCAGGGCCACTGAGGTCTCAGTTGCCTATCCCACAATCCTTTTCCCTAGTGCTGAAAACTAAAGCCCGTGAGGAAGAGGTGGGTGTCCTTCCTCCAGAAGGTTGACCAGTACCTTACTGCTTGTTGTCTTCCTGCCTGTTGGCTCCCTGGCTTCAGGGCTTGAGGGCTATATCACAACTTTGGGGTGGGGTTATCTGGGGGGCGCTGTCTATGGGTGGGCTTGGCCTGGCTTTTTCTGTACAGATCCTCCTGGCTGAACGTCTTTGTCATGGCCTTGTGTCTGGAAGCCTTTCTCTTGCCTCTCACCTCTGCACGCCCTTCCTCTGAACCCTGTCGTCTTTTTTTCCCTCCTCCCTCACCCTGTAAAATCTCTCTGTGCCAAGAGGATCTATTGTTAGTCCTTTGTGTCTTGGGGTGAATTTAAGTCATTTGGTTTCTCCCTCCAGCGTGAGTTGTAATTCTCCATTAAGGAACCAAAGCTGTAAGTAACCCTTGGAAGGAGAGGAGGCTGGGGAGTAGGGGAGTGATAGAATCTGAGTTGTGGTAAGGACAGAGACAGCACACAGTTTTGAAAGATAACAGCTGTTACATGATGGTTTCTTCTTTTTAAAAATTTGTAATGAGGGAAGACAGAAAATGTAAATGGGCTGACCTTTTCCTGTGTGTCAAACTCTGTGCCTTGTGCTTTTAGAAATGCTACTTCATTTAATCCTCACAGTGACTCTGGGGTAGGTATGATGAGTCCTGCTTAATGGATGGCAGAGCTGAGGTCAACCACATGTACCTCCAGGGCCGTGCAAAAGCAGAAGGAATTGATTTCTGGTGAATTCCTGGCTTGTGCTTGATCACAGAATTATATAATCTCATTCATTCTTAAAGCACTACCCATATGGAATATTCATGCATGTGCTCCCCCCGCCCCCACTCTGCTCCACAGCAGTGCTCAACTCAGGTTTATGGTGGTGCTGGGGATTAAACCTATGGCCTTTGGTGCCACAGGCAGTCAGTCTTTCTGTATAACCATCATGCTACCTTCCCAGCTCCATTTCCATAAAATGAGAAAACAAGCTCCGTGCAAGTGACCTTTCTAAGACTCTGTGATTTGGGAAATGTCCTTGACATATAACAGTATTGTATCTTCTACCATGGAACTTACTTCACAATACTTAGAACTGCTCACAGACCAAGTGAAAGTGCTTCACACACCTATTGAAGACACAAAGCGAGAATTAAGGGGAGACAGCTAGGAAGTTAACTCACTTGGTTCAGGGTCAGTGGATGGAAGGACCCCAGTCCCTAAATCATGGGTCACACCATTATTGTTTATCCCCCTTTCCCTACTACAGGGGCCTTCTCTGCTGTGGTTATAGTGATCAACACTGAGAATTGGGTAAGAGGACCCCAAGCCCTAGAGGTCCTTTGGGTCAAAGCAAACATTTGTTCTGTGTCAGCAGGAATTCAAGACAAGAGCCCTTGTGCTTGGCCAAAGCCACAGCTTGCTAACATTTGATACCTTGTTAGCATATCTTACAGATTACTAATGTATCTATAGCTAGCATCACTTATGAATTCTGCATGTTGCATAAACTACTTATCTAGATAGGCATCTTGTTTTATTAGCTTTTATTCCCCACCCCCTGCAACCCAAGTTATGACTGGAGCTTGGTGCCTGCATGATGAATCCACCATTCTTGGTGACCCTCCCTCCCTCCCTCTCTCCCTCCCTTCCTTCCTTCCTTCCTTCCTCCCCCCTCCCCCCCTCCCCTCCTCCCTCCTTCTCCCTCCTTTCCTTTCTTTCATATCACAGAAAAGAGAAATATTGACAGCGGGGGGAGGGGATAGAGAGAGTGAGAAAGGAAAACTACGTACAGCACTGTTTCGCCACTAATGAAGCTTTCCCCCTGCAGATGGGGAGCTAGGGCTTGAACCTGGGCCCTTATGCATGCTAATGTGTGTGTTCAACCAGGTGCACCACCACCCAGACTCCCATTTCTATATATTTGTACATATATATTATAAGGCATTGTATATGCACATTTATTTTCTGTTTATTTTGTTTTTAATTTTAATTTATCATGTTATATTTTTACTTGTTTATACTATTTATATGTATTACATATTTATAAGCTCCTTGTTTTCTATCAGTGCTGGCTTTAGTTATCTAGTATGATGTAAATTTTTCTCAAAAATACAGCTTAAATATGCATGTCTAAGAATATTTGTTAGTGAGAGAGCACCGGATCACCACTCTGGCACAGGCAGTTTGCCAGGGATCAAACTCCAATGTGAAACTTGTAAGTCCTCTGCTCTACTGCTGAGCTACC
Organism: Erinaceus europaeus; assembly: GCF_950295315.1. NCBI lineage: Eukaryota > Metazoa > Chordata > Mammalia > Eulipotyphla > Erinaceidae > Erinaceus > Erinaceus europaeus. The sequence goes on along the minus strand of NC_080181.1, from coordinate 20,488,500 downwards.
TCCAGGGCTACAGCAGTACACATGATTTACTCCCACAGTGGTGTGTGTGTGTGTGTGTGTGTGTGTGTATGTGCGTCTGAGATTTGGAAGCTGGCTGGCTGGTTCTGGCTCAGGCTGCAGTCAAAGTGTCACTGTAGGACTGCCATCCTCCACAGATGGATCTGGGACGAGATGCTATGATGCTACTGAAGTGGCTGGCAAGTTGGCCCTCAGGGTCTCAGCACACAAATATCTCCACACAGCTACTTGCATATGTCCATATGCCCCGGCACCAATCTTCCTAAAAAGCAGGTGATCCAAGAGAAAGCATTGTTGGGCTGGGAAGACGGCATAATGGCTATGCAAAAAGACTTTCACGCCTGAGACTCTGAGGTTCCAGGTTCAATCCCCAGCACCATCATAACCCAGAGCTGAGCAGTGCTCTGTCTCAGTCTATATTTCCCTTTGTAGCTCTCTCTCATTAATAAATAAAACATTTTTTAATTAAGCAGTGTCCTTTTTGCTGTGTCACCCCCTGGTCTTTATTGCTTTGGGCAGACTTTTTTTTTTTTTTCCTTCCAGAGAGAACAAGAGAGACAAAGATTCAGAGGGAGAGAAGGACAAATGCCACAGCCCTGAGTCTTTGCCCAGTGTGCTGGGGGCTAGACTTGAACCTGAGCTGCACGTATGGCATAGCAGGTCCCCTCCCAAGTTAGCTATCTTGCCAGCCTGCACAGTATATAGCATCAGAGGTCCTGACTGTCATTTCCATGATGTGCTCCTGAGTATACAGGGCAGCCTTAACAGAATGGGAAGGAACTATACCAGGAATCAAGTGTCAGGATCACTGGAGTCATCTTGGGGCAGGCTGCCTCAGTGAAACATTTGAGTTTCATCCATCTCACCATTGTCATCAGAACTGAAATGTCTGCTCAATAGGGTCACAATAAGCAGTACACACACACACACACACACACACACACACACACACACACACACACCCCTTGGTGAGATACAGAGCTGTGGAGTATGAGATGCATTCTCAGCTCTAACACAGCCCCTCTCAAGGATTACTTCCTGTAGAAGCTGCATTTGTCCCATAAGCTTAGGAAATGTGACTGGCCAGCATCTAGAGGAAGTCTTCAAACTTAAGATGAAACATAGCGCCTCTTACATCTAGGCAAGAACTAGAAAGCTCATTTTTGAATCTACCAGCCCTGTAAATCCTGTCCTCCCATAATGGTGACTTCCTACCACTTTTCATTGTGATGTTGTTTGGTGTGTTTGTCTCTGTTTTGCTTTCATTTGTGGCATTAAAATTTGCTTCTAGAGCTATCTTCTTTGAAGAAGAGGGATAGTGAAGAAAGGTCATTATTGAGTCATGCTTTATTTGTCCCAGAGTTTCTGATGATAAACTTTTTTCCAAGAAAGACATCTGATTTTTACCAATACTGTACAAGTGCACTGGGATCAGACACATGAAAATGGTGTGCTCAAGTTGCTTTGAGGCCTAGTTTTGCTAAGGCCTCCCTGGATTTCTTATAACTGGACAGTCTACCTTGTGGTTGTTCTAAATTATATTATATTAGTACATGGCATTTCTTCAAGACTCAGTGGATTCCCAGAGCTCTCTTCCTTTGAGCTGAGAAGCCCTGGGCATCAGTGGGTTGATTTTCATTTATTTATTACTTCCTTTTAATCTGCCTCCTCTATCAAAGGAAGGGGAATGGAGTGCACCTCTTCAGATGAGGTTCATGTGAAGTCTTGTCATTGTCACTCTTGAGTTTCTAGTGACCTTGGGAGATGGCTAACTGATAGTATTTTGTATTCCTCTTTGATCCCTGATACTATCTCTGTGATTGGACAAACTGTAGCAGACCCGGTCTAGAGACATGTGGTCAACTTTGTCATCTTAACTCCATAGCCATCAGTTTTGTCTCTTTATTTGGGTAGCTCAAATAAAGAAACACACTCACTCTCAGAAAGTGTTTGCTGGTCAGCATGGGCACATCTCCCTGTGGCACATAGTGGAATGGACTCTCAATACCCAGTCCAAGAACCTATCTGGACCTTGAATTGTGTGATGCTCGGCATGGGACTTTCAGGATTTTAGGCAGAACTGTCATGGTAGACTCCTTTTCCCAAGGAAGACTCAGCACTGATGCCTATTATTTTTATTTATTTATCTTTAATTTCTTATTATCTTAATTTGCTTATTGGAAAGAGACAGCTGGAAATTGAGAGGAAAGGGGGGATAGAGAGTGTGAGAGGCAGAGAGACACTAGCAGCCCTGCTTCACCACTTGTGAAGCTTTACCCCTGCAGGTGGGGACTCGAACCCACCTCCTTGTGCATTATAACATGTGCACTCAACCAGGTGTGCCACCACCCGCCCTCCCATTAACACCTATTATTTGTTTACTTGTCTTGAGCCTCTTCTACAGTGCCAGGTTTCAGATATGCCTTTGACATTTAAGTGCAAGCCCAAACATCAACAGGTCTTGAGTTGGTGTAAATGCTAGTGCAGTGAACCCTGTGTTGATGTCCTTGTTGATGTCCCTGTGTTGATGCATTATTCTTTCATTATACACCTGTGTCTTCAGCAACTTCCAGTAAGGTTTTTAAGGCTTTAGAAATTACCCCCTGATTTGTACTCAATCTGTCTGCTGCTATTAGTCTTAAGATATTCTTACATGGAAAGCTCACTTTCACCTAATAGGATATTTTACTACAATTGAGCATCTGTTTGATGGACATTAGGCCCATCTAATTTAGAAAAGCATTCAAATCTCATGTATTCCACATTTTAGTGTTTTATTTGGGTATGTCCAGTGTGGTCTAAAACAAAAATCTCAGCTGTGCCATAGATGTCTCTTTTAAGGTGGTAATAATGTAGAGGGGCATTTGCATCAACACATCCTTTCCACATGGTGGGGGCAGGCTGTCTCTTGGGCAGGAGCATGGTTAACATTTTGGGTTGAGAGTACCTTAATGACCTCTTCACAGATGTATATGGCTTTCAAGTTGGTGACTTCTGATGGGACTTATGCCCATTTGCCCCAGTTTTTTGATGGTTTACTGTAATATTCATAGTGGATTAGAAATGAGAGAAAGTATGTGTTATTTATCCAGGGAGTTTTCTGTGTGGGTATATTAGAATTCTAGTAGGATATGCTGGAGGCTCTGCATATGGTCATTACTAAGGTTGTCCACCTGTCCCTCTCTCCATCTCCTGCTGAATGGACTATGGTTAGTGGCCTCATTCACTGGTCCTCTCAGTAGGGAGGCATTTCTCATTAAGACCAAACTGCTTTGGCAGTGACATTTGTAGGAAGATATTAAGCTTATTGAATAGGTTAGTCTCCAACTCTATTATGATGATAATCACCAAAAATGACTCCTCTCATGCCAATATCTTTAGTATGAGTACCATGACTTGCATTATCTTATCCTCAGTCCTGACCCTTGTCTGCCCCTCACACATAGACAGTAGCAATTGAAAAATCCACTCTTTATTTTAAAACTATTTTCTTATTACAACAACTGCTAGCAATATGGGTCCGTTGAGAGTCCCTTTCCTCTGATACCTGTTGTCTTTATGACACTCTACTTTTTGTTGAGAGAAACAAATTACTGTGACCATGGAAGATTCTGACTCTGAATTTGACATTACTTTCTGGTTTATTTATTACCAAGGTGTCAGAGAGAGATGGAATTTCACATCATGACACCCTGTGATGCCTTCATGTCCATTTTTACTGATAGAACACTCATTTAACAGGTGCTCTGTTCAGTTTTGAGCAGGGGAAGAACACGAGGTGGACTTTCTACCTAGTCTACCACCTCCAAGCAGGTAACTGAAATGTTTGCTTCAAGAGCCAAGTATGCTATTGTCCCATCTTCCTGTCTGCTTCTGTCTGTAATTCCTGTCTTATCCATGCAGTAGACATCTTGAATGATCATCTTCTTAGTGTCTGCTGTCATCCAGATGAACAGGGTTTGGTTTAAAGAATAGGAGATTGGACTCCTGATTCTGTGATCTGGTCATGGACCCACATCAGTGGTTATTGTTATAATATCTCAATAGCCTGTGGAGAGGAATTCTGAGCTTCTAAACACTGGCAGTGTCTTGCTAATTTCCCTGCCATGGTACAAAGATTACATGTATTAACCTAAAGAGTCCTACTTCTTCCTTTTAGAGATGTCCTTTCATTTTCCACTCTACTGAGCATTATGTTTCTTGCTTTAGAACATGTGTTTGTGCATGTATATTTATTTTTCTACCATTTTTATATTTTCTACTGTTACTAAGAATTCAGCAAAAGGGGGAAACTTATCCTGCACCAATCTGCCATTGTGAGCCCACAGAAAGTGTGATTTCTTTTCAGACTCTCTCTTTGCTCCTTTATTGTGCAATCAACTTCTCTCCCCATCACCTAGTCATCTGAGTCCCTTTTTTTGTATTCAAAGACTCATGGATGTGCTCTCCCAAACAGTAGATTATATATTCCAGGCCTTCTTTCGCAGCCTGTGATAATTGGCAGGAGCTTTGAAATTTCCATCTTTCCTTTCATCCTCTTGCATTAAACTCATCTAGGGGGAGGGAGCTGTATAGAAACTTATACCCTTAATAATATGAATTACATCTCCTTCTTTCAAAGGCAGATGTGCTTGCTTTTTTAAAAAATATTTTTTATTTATGCTGGATAGAGATAGAGAAATTAAGAGCGAAAGAGGGGGTAGAGATAGATAGATAGATAGATAGATAGACCTGCAGCACTGTGTAGCCACTCCTGTAGGTGGGGGATAGGGCTTGAACTTGTGTCTTTGAGTACTGTAGTGTATGTGCTCATCCATGTGGGCCACTTCCCAGTCTTAGATGTGCTTGTTTTTAAGTTACATGTGTTTTTTTCCCCTCTCTACTACAAGTATAAGCATCATTGATCGAGTACTTCCGTACCAAGAACTATATAAAGAGGCTACCCACATTAGTTTACTTAGTTGTTGTAGCACCCTGATTGTAGGTGTTTCATTTGTTATACAGGTAGAAAACTGGGTTTAAGAGGGGTTAGAGAATTGTCTATGGTCTCAGGGCTATTGAAGGAGAGAAATGGGATTCAGCCTCGTGCATGTCAAACTTCATTCTAAACTTGTTTTTCTGTCTTGACAGTTAGTATTTTAGGCTTTGAAGGCCAAATATGGTCTCTGTTGTATGTTCTAATAAGCCATAAGTAGCAGAGCATTGGCCACATTTCAACCGCAGGCCAGAGCTTGCCAACCGTGCTAGAGAGGTCTGTCTTCAACCACCATGGCCAGGAGCAAGAGGCCAGATGGGGCACAAATCCATCTTGCTTGTGCCACACAGGTACCATAAATACCAGACATTGCAGCATGTAATGACTTAGAGGCCAGCACCACCAGTACTTTTCAGATAGTACAATGTTCCAGCTGGGCTTCTGCCTCTGCTTTCTGCAATGGGAATTAGGACAATAGACCTTAGGACTGTTTTCTATTTGTTTGCTTTCAATCTCTTTGTTCTATTATTTACTGATTTGGGTCCTTGGTTGAAGAGTGAATTCTGTGGCTCTTAACTCTTTTTCTGTAAGATTTTAGCAGCAACAACTTTGTGGTTCCTTCCTTCAGAGAGACCATTTTTTATCAGCCTGTGAACTGAGATGAGAAATGGTAGAAAGTTTAAGAGAATCAGGGCCTGGAATTCCACATTGCCCTGGCCAATAGATAACTGTTTAACATTTGCTATGGAACATTAGGGAGGTCATATCTGGATCATTTTTGTTTTTGACTAGAGCACTGCTCAACCCTGGCTATTGGTAGTGCCAGAGGTGGAACCAAGGACCTAACACATGTAAGTTCTGTGTATTACCAGGGCACATCTCCCAGGCTGAGAGTGTTTGCTATTGTGGTGCCAGTGAATGAACTGAGGGTCTCTCGCTGTGTGATAATACCAAGCTGCCTCCCCAGCCCACTTTTTATTCTATATATTTCAAGAGGGAGAGTGAGAGTGAGACAGACAGACAGAGACACCAGAGCCCCCTAGGAGCAGTGCATCATGCTGCCATATAGTGTCAGGGATCAGACCCAGCAGCTCACAACTCCTAGCCCCAGGGAGTCCATTTGCTAGGCAGATCTGTAACAGGTTAGAGCTTAAAGGTGACAGAGTCTGAATGTGAAAAAGAGTGACAGCGTGGATGTAGTGGACTGGAGGGACTTATTTCCTCGGCTAAGTCTGAGAGGGTCCGCCTGGGAGGGTGGTTGACAAGTTGGGTGATGCCTGCTAACAACAGGAGAGAAGGCCCAGGTCTGGTTGGGAGCAGGGTGCTGGACTTGTACTGAATGAATTCGGCATGAAGCTACTGAGTTCTCACATGGACATTCAGCAATTTTAAATATAAGCTCCAAACTAATAACTGCCAGACTAAAAGAGTTTTACATTTAGCTCCAGGACTACTGTGTGAGCCCTATAGGAAAAGTCTGTGCAGAGGTGTGTTTGGGGAGGTAAAGTTTCCCGTGCTCCTGGCTATACCATGAGTACAGTGGAAGACAAATATTGTGATGCAATAGATGGTTTGTGCAAACAAAAGATAAGAGCTTTTATTTTAAAAGTAGCATTCCTCCAGTATTTTATCCTGGAAAAGTGCAAGCACAGTGAATATCCATCTTCTTGTTACACAGACGCACAAATTATTCACCAGGTACATGTCCAGTGCACAAGGACCCACTTGCTTTGCAGGTGGTGAAGCAGCGCTTCATGTGTCTCTCTATCTCTCTTCCTATCTTTCCCTTTACCCTCTCAATTTCTGACAGTCTCTATCCAATGAATAAATAAAGATAATAATTAAACATTCTTAATTAAAAAAAAAGAAAAACCTCCTACTCTGATCTTACTACCTGTGTTTATTGTTGTTGTTTTTTTATTTAGATCTTTTGTGTGTTTGGTATTTGTTTTACTGACTGTGGTTAAGCCAATTTGATAACTTTCTCAAAGATTCTTCAGTTGTCCTACTGCCATTTGTTTTAAAAAGCCATCTTTTTTTTTTTTTTAGTGACTTGGGGTATCAACTTCATAGTAAACTAAACTTGCACATGTACTTGGATAATCTCTGCTCTTCTATTCCAGATCACTGGTCTGAATTTTATTTACTTTGTATTATGTTAGAACTATGACCTTTCTTTCTTATTGCTTCTACTTCCTTGGTGTAACGTGACCATCAACTCACTTTTATTGTTTTAGAGTAACTTCATGTTAGATGTGTTTTATGTATTCACTTTAGCACTTTGAGCACTTTGAGCTAACTTGATCTAAAGTTAACACTTTAGATGTGTTTTATGTATCCACCATAGCACTTTGAGCTAACTTGAAAGCCTCTTTGTTTTTAATGTATAAGTTAGTACTTTTGCATTTATTAATATTACCAATATACTTAACCATGACTTCATTATATTTTTTCAGTTTTTTTTACCATGAGTGTTATGTTGCATTTATTATATTTCTTTCTATCGTCTATTCTTTTATTGTCTTCCTTTGTTGTAACATTCAAGAATTTCTTATAGCACTTCATGTTATAGCCCCCTTTTTTCTTATCCTGACATCAACAATGTGGTTGTCAGTTTTAAATGCAACTTTTGACTTTATTCATTATGAGTGGACTTTACTTTCTTCTTTGTCTGTCACTTCCACATTGTTTTTACAATATGCATCATATCTACTATTTATATTTAGCATCTCCATGTGGTCTTCCATCCTTGACCCACCTTAGATTTGGTTTTGAGAGCAGCAAGTAAATGTATTCAGTGTTAGCTCTAAGTCCTTTCTTGAGGTTTCCCAGACATGTCTTGATTAGATAAAGTTTGACTTCTAGTAGATTCCTCAGAAGGGTTTGAATCTGAATACAGATTTCCTTTTACTTTTACACATTTAAAACTTTCCCACTAACCTTGATATTTGAAGGACAGTTTGATTGGATATGAGATTTTTTGCTTATAGTCTTTTCTTAACTTTTCTGAAACTATTGTTCTATTGTTGGCAAAAGTTGAGTAAGTCTGACTTCAGGTCTCTCAGATCTCAAAACTTGGGGAAAAAATTAAGTTTGTGTAAGGTATGTCTCAGACTTAAAGCATCTCAGTCAATTTCACCAACCACATAATCGGAGTATTTTAACATGAAAATTCAAGATTTGTCTTATTTCTAGAAAATTTTCTTGGATGCTAGATTTAAATATTTCTGTTCTAGTTTCCCTTCAGAGACTTCAATTATGTATGCTAGATTATCTTTCCTGTTTGCTATGTTGTTAACTTTTCTTCAGATTTATTTATTAACATAAAAGAGAGCAAACCAGGAGTCAGCCAGTCACGCAGCAGGTTGAGTGCACTGGCTCCCCACCTGCAGGGGAGTCGCTTCACTGGAAGTGAAGCAGGTCTGCAGGTGTCTGTTTTTCTCTTTCCCTCTCTGTCTTCCCCTCCTCTCTCCATTTCTTTCTCTTCTATAAAATTAATTGATTAATTAAAAAAATAAAAAAGGAGCAAACCAGAATATAACTGTCTTTTGCTGTGCTGGGGCTTGAACTCAGTAACTCATGTTTTTAAGTTCAAGGTTCTAGTTACTGTGCCATCTCCCGAGAGTCCAGTTTGTCTTTATATACCTTCTACATGTCATTTTGTTTTCTTGGTTATTATTTATGTAATGTATTTTTTATTTTTTTAATTAATATTTCTCCCTTGGGTTATTTATAATGTAAATTTCTATTTTGAAGATGATTTTGTAATATATATATATATATATATATTTTTTTTTTTTTGCCTGCTGGAACTTTTATGCCTGGGTTGTCCCATCATTCCTGGTAAACTCTTTTTTGTTTTGTTTTGTTTTTTTTCCCTTTGTTGATTTGAGATACAGACATAAAGAGAAACTAAGAGGATGAGAGATAGAAGGGAGACACCACAGCATGCTCCCCTGGCCATGTGGCTTCCCCTTGCATCATTTGGTGCTCCTTTCTGGTACCTAGGACTTAAGCCCACATCCCCAAATGTAGCCAAGTATGTACTGCACTGGGTGAACTTTGCCCTACCCTGCCCTTGTCTTTTCGATTACTAAGGTATAGTTAATTCTTACTTCATGTTTTTCACTCTCATTTGTTTAATTTTCTACTTTGAATTTTTTTATATGTGCTGCCTATCTAAAGATACTTAGTCCAGGTAGAGATGTTCTACTTTTTTCTACTTTAAGAATAGATATGGGGAAACAATTTCACCAATGACAATATTTAACATCTCACTTTGATTATATAGTAATTTTGCATAGGTATTCTCTGTTCATTTTGAAATATTTAGTTTTCCAAGGTTAGCAGTAACAATTGTGTATAGAGAAGGGAAATCTTAAAAGAATGCATATTTATTTATGTGGGGAGGAGGGGGAGTGGCTCAAGTACCTTCTAGGACTGAAGACATATCTTAGCTATAAAGTTTAAGACTAGTAATCCTGAGGTGTGTGTGTGTGTGTGTGTGTGTGTGTGTGTGTGTGTGTGTGTGTGTGTGTGTGTTTACCAGACATTGTTCAGCTCTAGCTTATGGTGGTGAGGGGGAATGAGCCTGGGAGCTCATTTTAATCCTAGACACTACCATGTCCCAGAACTGACTGGAGTTTCCCTCCCTCCCTCCTTCCCTCCAGGGTTATCACTGGGGCTCCATGTGGGCCTACACATCCACTGCTGGTGGCCAGTTTCTCCATTTGATTGGATAAGACAGAGAGAATTTGAGAGAGAAGGAAGAGATAGAGATAGATAGACAAACAGACAGACACCTGCATACCTGCTTCATTGCTCTAGAAGCTTCCCTGCTGCAGGTGGGGAGTGGAGACTCAAACCCAGATCCTTGCCCCCCAGATCCTTGCACTTAGTACTTTGTGTGCTTAATAAGGTGCACCCACCCCCTGCACGCCCCCACAGAATATAAAAATTGAAAATACAGTGCCCTCCTTTTGTGCTAGATAATGCAGCTTCTTCGCTCCATGGTATCTGAGCCAGGTTGGAGATCCTGCTGAGTTCACAGTCCTCTCCAGATTGCTGTCTTTCACCCTGCATGTGCACTTCAAGCTTCTTCTAGCTGAGTGCCCAGTAGTCATGCCTGGGCTCACCAAGTCTTCAGGATACGCTCATTATTCTCCCACTCTGGCTTTTTTTTTTTTTTTCTCTCCCCAGTGGCACATCACCCTGCATTTGTTTCTCCCTCCTCTAGGGTATATATTCTCCCAAAACTCTGCTGGTCTCATTAATTTTCTTCCTTGTGCATGAGCTTAGTTTTACAATATTCTTGGGTCATGAATAGTTTTATTTACTCTTAAGTTGAGTTTTATTATTTTTGAAGATATATGAATATATTTGGACTTAAGTAGCTACTGTTAATCCTGTTAGAACTTACTAAACTTTCCCCTTTGAAATAGGTATCATTAGAGATGACTTAGTTCAAAACCCATGAGAAACTTAGTCTAAGTGACAGCAAACAGTTTTTTCAGGGTCACATAGGAGTAGAGTCAAAACCACTGCCATATCTCTTTTCCATTCTGTAACAACAAACGCTCTTTCAAAACACAGATAATTCAAAACACAGATAATACATTATTGCTCCTATTCTGGAGGTACCAGACTCTGCAGGTCCAAACCTTGGCACCCCTTATGAAAGAACAGAGCAGCATTGGGGTCCCCTCTCTCTCTCTTCTCCTTTATCTCTCCATCCTCTCTCTTACAATGAAAAAGTAAACCTTTTTGAAAAACACAGAACAAGCATACTGTGGGGATCCCCAGAGTTGGACATCTAGGAGTCCTACACTTAACTTGTGTCCCAAAAGACTCCCAAATATGATAGCTATTCTGAATTGCTTGAAATTCCAATAGAAGCCCAACATCTATTGTCCTGGAATAATTTGTCTCCATCTTCTTATCTGTGGTTGTACAGGCAGGAAAAGGAGAAACTCTTAGGAGTCAGATCAAAACTAGAGTTTTGTTTGCTCATAGGAAGTTGAGAGGAAAAGAAAGAACAACACAAAATTTTCTCCTTCTTCTCCTCCAGAGTCCCTAGGAATTATTTTATCACCAATTTTTCATTTGCTTCTTATGTCTCTGGCAGAGAAACCATGAAGGAAGACTGTATATTCAAGGTTCAAAGTGTTGGCAAAGGCTCATTATTCAGTTCAGCAACATTAATGGTAAACCTAATATGTTCTGAACTCTCTTCTGGGCCTTGGGAGAAATAAAACAATCTTTGCCCACAGAGAGTCCACTGTAAAGTGGAACAAGTTTGCATACAGTATACGACCAGTGTGGTAAACACTGTAAGATATAAAAACTAATGAGTGTGGAGCTAGAGAAGCAGAAACAAAGATTCTGTCTTGCTAGAGAGATAGTATTTGGGTTGAGTTTTAAAGAATGAAATGCAGGAAAGGGTATTTCCTATTTAGTGAGCTAGAAGCAAATGTAGAATGACTAGAAGATTAGACTTGGCTGTGTACCAGAGGCTTGAGCTCCAACTTCACTTTCCTAGTGAAGGCACTAGGAAGTGGTGAAGTGTCTTAAGTAGGTCAGTGACAGGCTGAATTTTGTGTTTTAGAATATAGGGTGGATTGGAAGGGGCATGCCTGGAAGTAGAGAGATGAATTAGAAGGCCCCTGTCATAGAACTGAAAGATAGTAAAGACCTATACCTTGATCATTTCCAAGTGTCTGTCTTCACTCTTTCCTACAATCACTGCCTACTGGAAGTTCCTTAACCCCTCCCCACCCCCACCAGCTTGTTCTAACCAAGATACCATTTCCTCTACTTCTCTGTCATCCCAGACATCCATAAAAACTCAAATATTTAAATATCTCTCTCAACCCCAGTTGTCTCTACTTCGCTGAAGACAAGAAGATAATCAAACAAAATTAAGGAGTCAGTGAATTAGAGGTACCAAAGAGGTTACAGAAGTAGTGAATGTTTAGGTACAATTCACTGTGCCCATCATCAGAGTCCTGGTTTTCTTCCCCCATTCCCATCAAGTCCATGAAATTGTTTGGCAACTATTTTAAAAGTCCCTTTGTTTTGGTAGTCTGTATTCCATATATAAGCAAAATTATTCAGTAGTTCTCTTTGGAGCCAATGTGTTGTTTGAAGCTAAGGTTTTAGAGAGACTGGAGGTCTTGTTGATGAGGAGGTCGTGGTGTGACCATGTGAATGAGGGCCAAGGGGGAGGGTAGAGCATTACTGCTGCAGATGGAGAAGCTAAAAAACTCAGAGGCAAGACCAGGGATATGACTGAATGGTAAAGCATATACTTTTATGGGCTCAATCCATAATACCAGCAAACAAGCAAACAAACAAACAAAAACAAAACAAGGAGAGAGAAAAAGAAACTGAGAAAAGAGTATTAGATGGTACATCAGTCTGGATATTGATCCCCAGTGATAATGATGGTAGTAGCAGTAGTTACAGTTGTATAGTAGAGAGATTTCTGCATTCTACTAAACAGCCATGATCCCACACTAGGGTGAACTAGGGCAAACTAACTTCTGTTCTTTGTCCATGCACAAACCACTTTACTAGGGTGAACTAACTTCTGTTCACTAGGGCGAACAAACTTCTGTTCTTTGCCCATGCACAAACCACATTACTCTTTTTCTTTTTCCATATTACTCTTGGTATCTGGTATGAGGTATTAAAATTATCAGTAAATGAAAGGAAGCAACTACAAGTAATAATGAGGCAGTAAGAGGTCATGCTCACACTTAGATGATAACTGCATCCCAGATGCATGTACAAATACTATAACCTAATGCTGGCCTATTGTCCTGGCCAGGATCTGACAGGGACCTCACCTGCTATGAACTACTCCTGTCCCCGTCGGACTCTTCTGTCATTTAGGACACCTCAGCACTTGTCTTTCTCTAAGAACTCAAACTCAGCTCTGATTTCTGGTTGAAAACTTCTGAGTGAGAGGGAAAGTTGTCAAAGATGTTGGAGATCAAGATTCCCATTGTGGATTTCAGTGGCATATTCTTTGCTGAAATTGTTCCTCAACCAAGTATCCTCTCCTTTTTCTTTTCTCTGGAGAGTTTAGACAGCAACAAGAATGTGCCCAAAGTTGGACCCCCCCCCCCCCCGCTCTTTAGTGATTTTTGTATTATAAGAAAATTTTCTGGGAGTTTCTTCTCCCTTTGGTGAGTTTTCCATTTATGTCTTCTCTTTTAGGCCTTCAAATCAATATGCTTCACTTCTGCTTCTCTTGCCCTTATCTGAGAAGGACTAGAGTCAGCCAAAGGACTTTATAGTTCAGATCCATAATCATGTTCTGGGTATATATGAACTTCCATGTATGGATGGAAGTGGGGATGATGACTGCTGGTGGTATTGGGTTGGAGAAGAATTTATGGTGGGGTTAGAATGGAGAGATATCAGGGACCATTTCAAATCCACTGGAGATGGGAAAAGGAACATACAGATAAATAATAACATGTTAAAAGTGACGCACTTATCTTCAAACATGGTCTGGTTTTTACTCCCATGGGAGTAACTATTGAGACTATGAATGGGGCCAGACTCTCTGAAGAAGAGTGGAGCTAGGAGGGCTGAGTGCTGCTCTCTAGATCTTGAGAAACTTCCATACTTGAATGTAAGAAGGGAAGAGAGCATTGATCAGAGTGTGACGGAGACCACAATATTATTTCCAAGGTCAGCAGAAGAGAAAAAGAATTTCAAAAATCAGTGATTAGTGCCAGCAGCACCAAAAGTTGTTGAGGAATCTTAGAGTAATCTCTGGCCTGGGGAGATATTTTTCTAACAAAGTAGATGCTCATCAGGGAGATTGGGCCAGTGGGCAGGATGGGGAATGTGGCATGAGGGTAGCAATTAAGAAAAAGGTATGGTTTTACAGTGAGAAGAAAGAGTTGAAGTCTTCATTTTTTTAGTCTTCCATATCCCTGGGAAGGAAATGAAAACACCAGGAGCTAAGTCTACTTTCACTGGGTCAGACTTCCTAGGGGGTCTCTGTGAAAATAACAAACCCCAACTTCCTAAGATTAATTGCTAAATTCTCTTTTTGGCTAAGTTTGAATATGAATCTTCAAAGGCAGTAAAATAGTTATGGGGTCTATGTTTGTATTATACCCAGCAACCATCCTTCACACACATTCATGTGCTGAAACCCTGATCCCCAGTGTGACGGTATCTGGAGATGTGTCCATTGGGAGGTGACTAGGTAAAAGGGCGGGGCCTCTGTGATGGGATTAGCATCCTAATCAGAAGAGACTTCAACTTCTTCTTACTCTGCCATCCAGACAGTGACGCTGCAGTCTTTGTCTCTCCTCCATTTGAGTCTTTAAACTCTGTATTCCCAGATTATGATGGGCTTTCTGTTGATAGGCTGTCCTGAGCATTGGTACATTCATGGGGCAGACAGTTGTTTCCTGCTCTCCAGCCATGGCAAATTGCTGACTGTTGGCACTGCTGATGAAATAAGTAGGGCCTCTGCCACCCCAGCTTCTATTACTTTTTAATATGAGTTACTTTAATAGGAAGACTTAAATGCTTCTTTCTATTGCTTTGCCTCAGCACTTCTGGGGTCATAAATTCTTCTCCCTCTTGTCTGCTATTACGGGCATATCAATCCTTTCTAGTTCTGTGAGCACTAAAATTGAAAGAAAACAAGGTTGTGGCTTTATGCATTTTTAATTTAACAAAATCCCAGCTTTGAAGTTTAAAGAAACAATGCTGGTGGCAGAGTAGCGTGGCCACCAGGAAAGGCTTGGGAGAGGCCAGATCAATGGGAGCTTTGCAGGCAGCCAGCTCCTACCTTAATCTTCCTGAGCACTCAGCTGACTGAGTGCACACTTGTTATGAATTCCAACCAGCTTGTGGCTCTGTCCTCCATGCCCCTCCTCTCTTCTGTCTCCCTATCAAGAGAATACAGAAGCTGACTGCGATGGGAGAGCCTGCATTCTCAGCCTTGCAGAAGCATCCGTTGCATCATGTGCTTGATCCTTGTGGCTCCAGGTTGAAATGTTTAGTTACATGCAAGACACTGATGGAAAGAGAGTGTCTTCATCCTTCAAACACTCTCTTTAATGAAATTCTCTTCAGTCAGTTCCAGGGTCTCAGAAGACCACCCCTTAGGAAGTCCTTCTTCACCCCTGGCTGCATCCCACTCTGGCAGCAAGGGCCTATGATTCCCTGGAGGTGGGAAAAGGTGCAAGTTGGCATGAGGCCCAAGAAAGAACAGAATAAAATGTCCCTCTAGGCATTGCCCAGAGGCATGATTAACACTACCGCTCATCAGCATAAAATATATTCAATTATGAGGGATTAAGAGGCTTGGGAAAGCAAAATGCTCAAGCAGATGAAATATGAGCATATTAGTAGGAATCAGTGCCCCAGGACATCAGAGACTGGTACAGCCTCCAGGTGGGAGCGCCTGTCAGATGATGGGAGTCTAGTCCCAGGGAGAGCTGCTTCCCAGATGCTGAGTTCTAGAGAGGACCTGCCCTGTTAGGAGGGGCTGAGGCTAGAGAGACACAGTTGGTCTTGTGTGGCTACAGTCACTACATAAGGCAAAATGCTCTGCAAGGACCATTGTCTTCCTTATAGCAGTAGCTGTGCAAGTAAACAGCTCAAAGGGGCTCCAGGGTGGGCTGAGCACTGAGCAGGTGCTCAGATATCACAAGGCAGGTGATATCTTGGTATCCAAATCCCCTCCTATGGGGGGTCTTATGGATTTACACAGCTTGTGCAGGGAGGAGAATGGGAAAGCTTACTGTGTCTGTGGGGAGTGGAACTGATGGCCCCCAAGCAACAAGTAGAGAATCAAAAGAGTGGCAAAAACCAGCCTTCAGAATACAGAGTAGTGAACACGGAACCAGGACAAGAAGACTACCACTGAATGGAAGACCAACTGCCCAAGGATTTGCAGCACTTTCTGTTGGTCCAGCCCTGTGACTCCTCATTCTTGAGGAATAGCACAGAAAAGAACTGGACTGAAGCCAGAGCTGGGGTATTTGGGTAGTGGGAGAGGACTGGTGTTGAAAAAGCAGTGATGGTGATACCCGATGCTTTATCCTCTCATGAGGCACAGAACAGGTTACAGGTTTTAGATGATGCCAGAGCAGAACCCCCAGAAATAAAAGGAGATACCCAAGATTAGAGCTTATTGTTGGAAAACAGTGTTGTGATGCAGAAAATAACCTTTAGCTTCAAGAAGACTTGGGCTTGAACCCTGATTCTTGCATGCACTCAGCTATGTGACTTGAATGACTTAGCTGCCTTTCTTGGCCTCCCTGGCTTCATGAATAGTATGGGAAGCATAATTATGCCCTTCTCATAAGGATGTAATCCATTTATAAATTTACTCACTTGACAAATATGTATTGAGTTTTCTTTACAAGAAAAGCACCTAATAGGTCTTAGGAATGAACAAAGCCACCCTCAGAGGACAAGTCAGGTTAACAAACATCCATAATCTGGGAAGAAAGCAGTAACAAAAGTAGGGGTAGACCCCCTTCTGCCTCTGCGATGTACGGTCCAAGTATGGAGCAGGTGGAAGGAAGTTCTAAAATAGAACTAAGATCCTTCACTCTCTAAGAGTTGGCACGATATGACTGTGATGACTTAAAAATACATCTCTCTAAAGAAGCAGAATAAAAGCATGGGAGAGGGAGATCACTGAGATAATAAACATATAAAGCATTTTTCTTGGTCCCCAAGTCGCCACATCCAGTTGTAGGACCAGAATTTAGAATAGTTAGTTTCCAGGTGTGTGCTGCTTTGTCAGAGGTGGTGCAAGTAGCAGGGAGGACAGGAGCTATTTGCCCTAACCCAGCCCCCCTGAGTCACACCCACTCAGATTGTAAACCCCTCAACACAGGGGAGGCAGGGTCAGCTCTTGAAATCCAGTTGGGCCAATAAGACTGATGGCACCCTGGGGTGGAGGTCTGTTCACTCAGGAGCTGGGTGATGGCAGCAGGCATGGGGCCCTTTCATATCCAGCAGAAGAGGAAATTAGTCAGACCCCTTTAGGCTATGCTACTCTATGTTAGGGTGACTCCAGAGCAAACTGACACAGCCATCAACAAAGCCCAGGCTAGAGAGTTGGCATGAACACCCTGTCCCTAAGCAGGATCTGCAAATAGCTGGTGAATGGATAAATGAATTGTATATACATGTGCCATACACTTGCAGCCCCAAATTTGATTTGGTTCCCATGGCTAGAGGCCAGATGTCTGCTGGGAGGTCTTCCAAATTGCCAGTCTTGATCTTTTCTTAAGTGTTCCTAGGGGATGCCTAGAGTGAGTCTGGTATCTGCCAGGAGCATCATGTTGCTGTGCTCTGAGAGGGCTAAGGCACCCCTCAGATTGGCCTTGGGTCCTCACACCTTCTTCTCAGCTCACCACCCAGATGGTAGAGACTCGGACTCCAACCCATTTGGAAAGTCCAGCTCCTGCCAACTTCATCTCCAAGGGGATAGAACCCACATGCCAAACTACCCTGGGCGTTGCCAGCCAGAAGTCGTTGAGTGGTCCTGTCTGGGAAGCCCCACCTCAGCCTGGCAGCAGATGGGAAATTGGAACAGGGGGTGGAGAACAGCTGGATGACATTTGTAGCATAACAGCCCTTGGGGGGTTTGAAAATCATTGTTTAATTTTCCTTCCTGCCTTTCCTTGTAAACAAATGTCCTCTATCAGGAGTGTAGATATCAGAATCTTGAGTGGTTGAAGCTCATCCTCACAGCCCTACAGCTGCCTACTTCAGAAAGCCAGTGCACACGTAGACACATGCGGCACATACATTCAAAGGTCTATGCATTTAGGTCCAGCCTAAATGCATATTTGACTGTGATCCTAAGGTTGTATTTCTGTATGTCTAAGGCCTTGCCAGGGGCGTGGGCTCCCTCTCTTATGTCTTTTAAAAAGTTCAACAGGGAAGCAATTACAGAAGCCAGACCTTCCACCTTCTGCACCCCATAATGACCCTGGGTCCATACCCAGAGGGTTAAAGAACAGGAAAGCTGTCAGGGGAAGGGTTGGGATACAGAGTTCTGGTGGTGGGAATTGTGTGGAGCTGTACCCCTCTTATCCTATGGTTTTGTCAGTGTTTCCTTTTTATAAATAAAAATAATTTTAAAAAAAAGTTAAACCTGGCTCTTTGGGGCTGCAGCAGAAAAGTTGCACTCAAGATACAGTCATTCTAGATATTTATATCCTTCCGTCATTTGCTCAGTTGGTCTTCTGCAGCTGTGGTTTGTTAAGGATTATCCCACCAAAAGGAATAGCAGAAATACACACACATATTTAATAAGAAATTTTCCCCCATCTCTTTCCCTGCTCTAAATAGCTACTTGCAGGGAGGGGAGCTCTGTTCAAGCAGAGGCACTCAGGGGCCTGGAACAGTTGCCCAGGAGCTGGGGTAGGGGGGTTGGGGTGGGGGGTAAGCACCCCTGCTTGGAAGGAGGAGGGAGATGGGAGTCTGGAAAATCTGGAGCTGGATCCTGGCCCCAAAGTTCTTTCAGAGGAGAAGAGAGAGGTTTTTGCCACTGCTCCTTTGCAAAAGAATTTGAAGGCAACTTCTGCTGTATTTATTTATTTAGTTACTGGATAGGGACATGGAGAAATGGAGAGGGAAGGGGGAGATGGGGAAGGAAAGAGAGACATCTGCAGCACTTCTTCACCACTCCTGAAGTTCCCCCCTGCAGTTGGCCAGGGGCTTGAATTGAGCCCTTGCACATTATAACATGTGTGTTCAACCAGGTGTGCCACTACCTGGCCCTCTACTTCTCTTTAGCCTCTAATTTGAAGGCCAGGTGCAATCTACCACCTCCTATCTCTTGATAATCCATTGCCTACTTTCTTCATTGCTTCAGGATTTGCTCTGGAGGATGCTCTCCTGAGAAGCACAGGACCATGGAGATCTCCTGATGCTCCTGCAGTGACGTCATGGAGCATTGCTTCTCATGGGCAGGTGGTTACCTGGGTGTGGGCTAGCACACCTGCAGCCCCCAGGGGCCCATCAGCAGCTCTTGGCCTTCACCCTTTGTGTCCTCTAGGTGACAGCACCTAGGCTACTTGTCTGTTATGTGACTCCAATTAATAGCTTCCCCAGTATCTGCGTTTGTTGGGGACATTTGCACCAGTGTTCCTGGAGTCTCCTTTGCCCCTTTGTTCCTTAGTCCACACAAAGGCTTATCTTCCTTTATGAGAGAAAAAAAGGAGGATAGAACATGGCTTCTCTTTCAAAGCTGAGTCCTTTCAATCAAGAGCCACTCGCTTTGCACCCTGCAATGTGGTGAAATCTCCCCCAGCTCACCCATGCTGTTCTAGGAGCTCAGCATAAACATTACAGCAGCCTTAGAGGCCAGCTGACCCTGATGCATCAAGCCTTGGAGTGAGGCCAAGCCACCACTTAAAACGACAATCCTGTGCAAAGTGGCACAATGGCATGTTGAGAATATATGGCTGGATATAGATGTGAGGTGAAAATATGTGTTCCGTCTGCTCTCGCCATGAGAAGCAGGCACATGAAAGGGATTAGCAACTGGCGTTCCTCTCTGAAGGGACCCTCTGGTTATGTGTTTTAGAACCCCAGGCAGGAAGTATGAATCATGCAGCCATGTAAAATAATCCTGGCCAAATGAAACAGTGCAGCCTCAGTACCTGTGATGGAGGGGCCCAGAGAGCATAAAGTGTGGAAGTCCTGCCCTGGTGCTCCCAGCTGTCAGGGCAGGGGATACGAGAATCCGGCATGAAGCCCAGCCAGTCTATCTTGGCGTTACTCTCGATCGCACTCTGTCATTTCACGAACATCTCATAAAAACTGCAGCAAAGGTGGGTGCGAGGAATAACATCATTGCAAGACTGGCCAGCTCCTCATGGGGCGTGAGTGCTTCCACACTACGATCATCATCTCTGGCATTATGCTATTCCACTGCAGAATACTGTGCCCCAGTATGGTTCCGTAGCCCCCATGTCCACTTGGTCGATTCGAAATTATATTCCTCCATGAGGACAATTTCTGGAACCATCCATTCCACCCCGGTTCCATGGCTGCCAGTTCTTAGCAACATCGCCCTGCCAGATATTCATCGGGATGCGGCATCATCTTAAGTTCATTTCCCACATCTACGCTTGACCAGACCTGCCAATATACGCGGATATCTTCGCCCACCCGGTCCAACGCTTGACGTCTCGTCACCCAATCTGGTCCCCTACACCTACACTGAACTTCTCTGTTCCAGACTCTTGGAAACAGAGTTGGCAGTCAGCTGAGGTAAAGAACAAACACCTCATCACAGACCCCTGCAAGCGTCAACCCGGCTTTGACCTAGCACGTTATGATTGGGCCCTCCTCAATCGCTATCGAACAGGCCATGGCCGGTGCGCCGCTATGTTCCATCGCTGGGGAGCCAGAGACGACCCGAACTGCCCCTGTGGTTACAGACAGACTATGACCCACATAGTCAACGACTGCCACCTCTCCAGATTCAAAGGAGGTCTCAAAACTTTACATCAGGCTCAACCTGACGCTGTTGACTGGCTACGGAAGAAGGGCAAACGCTAGAAGAAGAAGAAGGGCAGGGGAAAAGTTTTGTTTGAGGAGGTGGTCCTAGAGGACTGGGAGTGAAATGGCACAGTCTCTGGTTTTGAGTAGTGGGGGTCCCCGGACAAGAAATCTCAGGGCACTGGCCTAATGGCCACATGGCTGCCCTGAATTTCTAGGGCATGTAGAAACTGGTGCAATGCTTGTGTGTTTCCAGAAATGGTGCAGTTGTGGCTTCCACCCTCCTAGCCCTTCAGGGCCGGTTCCCAAACTAGAGGGGGCTCAGAGGAGGCCCCTGGTCTCCGCACCTGCCCACAACAGACACTCCACTGGGTGAGCAGGACAGAAATAGCCCAGACTAGAGCCCTTCCCCTTCCTCTGATAGGGAAAGCCAGAGCTGCTTTGCTTTGCTTTCCAGATTTTAATTTCCTAGAAGCCATCCCAAAGGTACTTCTTCAGTCACACCCACCCCCCAGCCTCTCAGTTTAGAGAGAGAAAGCATTTTTCTTTCTGAGCCTTCCTTGTTTAAGGATGATGCTTTTTCTGCTCTTAAAATGTAGGACCTTTCCCATGTGAATGACTTTTTCTGAGCCTTTGTAGTCTTCTGTGAGATTTCTGGTACCTACAGACTCACAGATCAAATTTCCAGAGTGAAAGAAGAGTAATTTAGCAACACTCCGTAGCATTTTCTCAACCTTTCTGGGCTTGCTGGCTCTGTCAGCACCAGCATTTCCTGCCTTCTCTGCATACTTTTATTTTTGTTGTTGTGTTTAAAATTCTAAGGTCTGTTTTAATATTTTAAATATTTTGAAGGGACTTGGCAGTAGTGCACCTGGTTGAGCATACACATTACCATATGGGCTTAAGTCCCCCATCCCCACTTGTAGGGGGAAGGTTCACAAGTAGTTAAACAGTGCTGAAGGTCTTGTTCTCTCTCTCTCTCTCTCCCCTTCTCCTTCCCTCTATTTCTACCCCCTTTTCTCTCAATTTCTGTCCTATCAAATAAAAATTCAACCTAAAAATATTTTGAATTGAGACATAACCCATATTCAGCACCATGGGCACTAATCTTACCTGGACATAGAACTCAATGAATGCTTACATGGGACACGAAAGGTCTGTGGTATGTGGAATCCCCACTCAGGTGAACTTGGGGGACCCATCTGGAACCTTGACACCCATCTTTTTTGTTACAGTAGTGTCTTTTCTAGAGTTTCATATAAATGAAATCACCCAGCGTGAGCTCTTTTCCGCCTGACCTTTTCTAGTTAGCATTGTTTCTGAGATTTAGCCAAGTGGATGTATATATCACAAGGGCAGGGTTTAAAAATTTTATTTTTGCATAGAGACAGAGAAACCAAGAGGGAAGGGGGAGAGAAAGAAAGACACCTATAGCACTTCTTCGTCACTCATAAAGCTTCCCCCCTGCAGGTAGGGACAAAGGACTTGAACCCAGGTCCTTGTGCATGGTGACATGTGTGCACAACCAGGTGTACCACTGCCATTCAGAAGGTTTTTAATGCTTAGTACTCTGTATACTCCATTGTATGAATATACTGTCATTTACTACTCTGAATAATTAAGTCGTTTCTAGTGTGGACTAATAGGGATAGAACTACTCTAAATATAATATCCTTGTGTTAATGTGTGTGTGCGCATGTGTTGAACATATATGCTTATTCTTTTTAGGTACATCTAAATGTGGAACATGCATATTTAACTTTAGGAAAGGCTTCCAAAGCATGTTTCTAAGTGGTTGTAATAATTGGCACTTTCACCAGCAAAGTATGGGAGCTTCATACCCTTGCCAACACTCATTTTTTAAATGCTAATTTTATTTATTTTGGAAGAAACAGAGAGAGACAGTCCAGTAAAGGCAGTGTGGGGGATGGAACCCCAGGCCTCAGGTGTTCACTCCTGCACTCCTCGTGCTGAGTCACCCCATCACCAGCGTTTGACCATGTCTCTCCCAGCACTTACACTTTCTCACACAGGTAGTTGCTGCATGTCTGTTCACTTAGGCCCCTTCCCTTTTAGATTCACCTTAAATTCTTCAAAACATTTTGTGCGAGGAACAGGGCTGTGAAGACATTGCAACTGAAAGTTCCTATGTCTTAGGAACCCTCTTAATTCCAGACCCCTATAGTAATTGTAGCCTTAAGTATGGTTTCAGTGGCAGGAAGGAGGCTATGGAATGAAACTGACTTGGTCTAAATTCTGGATCAGCCACTAGCTATGTGGCAGAGCTCAAAGGAAGCAATTCTTGTATGCCACAGAGCCACACAAAGAACAATGCCCTCGTCCTCTGGTCTTCATATCTCAGTGGCTCTATCCATATCCTGTCCCTGTTTCCTCAGAACCCTTCAATGGAGGAGAGACAAAGAAGTAAATAGCAAATGGAGAGAACTTGTTTTTAAATTTAAGAGGTTAACATTGCCTTGCTAGAGTCCTCTTGTGAGCAACAGAAAGCTTGGTGTCACATCCTCCACCCACCCTGACCTCCCTCTGGCCTCAGGCAGAATAGACTGGATCAGCGTCCCTGACCTGATGTCTTCTCCAAACATATTCTTCAGCTTCTCTGCCTCGAACTTTGCTGCCATCACATGCAAAGTTGACTTACTTTTATCCTTTTAAAGCCATCTCTTGTTCCCATGGCAACTTACTGGGGGTCTCCATCACCATGGGAACATGGCTGCTGGGTTTAAATACACCTTATCACCATCGCATTGAAAAATATGAAGAGAGAAGAAGACTGGTTGTCAAGGAAACAGAATTCAAGTCTTCTCCATGAGACATGTTGGGCTGGTGGGTGGCGGGGGCTGGGGGGGAGGTGGTATTGAGAGTATGGATCAACGCCACACTTAGTTTTAGTCCTGCAAGGGGTGCTATAACTTCTTGTGCAGTGTGGTGTGTGTGTGTGTGTGTGTGTGTGTGTGTGTGTGTGTGTGTGTGTGTGCGCGTGTGTGTGTGTGTATGCATGCCTTGGCCAATTTAAAGAATCTACTTAGAAGATATCAAGGTTTTAAAGGTCTCAAACTGAAGGCATAATAACAGCCATGGTGTCTCTTTCTCCTACCCCTTCTCAGGAGCTCTAGATATCCCGGAAGCTTCTCCTACCCCTTCTCAGGAACTCTAGATATCCCAGAAGCTTCACTAGTGAAGCATCCCCACTGCAGGTGGGGAGCAGGGAATAGAGCCTGGGTCCTTGCACATGGTGTTATGTGTGCTTAATTGTTTGCATACTTTTTAAAAATATTCTCTTGTATCTGTGCCTCTGGTCTCTCTCTTTGTTTTGCCATCCTGGTCTGATCTCCATGGAATCACTACCCTCTTTATGAGAAGGAAGGGGTCCTATAATGAACTGCTCATCTTGTGTGTGTGTTTTCAAGAGATCAGACCAGGATGGCAAAACCAAGAGAGAGACCAGAGGCACAGATACAAGAGAACATAAAAAAAGTATGTAAACAATTAAGCACATGTAACACCATGTGCAAGGACCCAGGCTCTATTCCCTGCTCCCCACCTGCAGTGGGGATGCTTCACTAGTGGTGAAGCATTTCTGCAGGTGTCTCTCTCTTTCCCTCCCTATTTCCTCCTCCTCTCTCAATTTTTCCCTGTCTTATTAAATAAAATAAGGGGGGAAGGAAAAAATGGCCCCTGAGAGCAGTGGATTTGTAGTACAGGCACTGAGCTCCAGTGATAAACCTGGAGGCAATATTTATATATACTACACACACACACACACACACACACACACACACATGCCTGAAGGAGCTTGAGACATAATTTATCTTCTGGATGCCCTATTCTTTCATTCTTTTAATTAAACTTTTATTAGTAATTCAAATTTATTAGTAATTTAACAGTGATTTACAAAAGTATAAGTCAGTAAGGGTATAATCCCACACCATTCCCACCACCAGTGTTCGGTGGCCCCGTCTTCCTCCAGCAGAAACTGCAATAAGCTAAGTTTTCCTAAGCTCACAGATAATAGCCATTCTTTCTGGAAGCAAAGGGGGAACTAAGTTACCCTGTCACTGGATTGGTTGGTGAGCACTGGGGCAGCTCCTCTTGACCACAGCTGAGAGCTGCAGAGAAAAGGAAGGCGCTGGACCTCTGCCAGTGGAGAAAGAGACCACAAGGACGCCTCATATAAGGTCCTGGAGCACAAGCTTCCAGAGTGCCCAGCACTGTGTGTGTAACTCTCAGTCACTGCACACACATTTAGAGCTATAAGAAGCCCAGAAATCCAGCAAGTACAAGGATCACCAGGGATCTTAGGCACATCTAGGAATGTTACCTTGACGGCTAGGCCCTAGGAAGTGATCAGAGCAGAGAAGTTCTAGGCTCAGCTGATGGCTCCCTACCCTTTTCAATGACTTTCAGGGCTCCAAGGATGAAATGAGACAATGGACAGAAAAAGATCCACAAACTCTGGTTGCTAGGTACTGATGAGGACTGATTATAGGACTTTTGGGTGGTATGTTTCTGATGTGACAGAGCCCTGCACTGTACATGTGATTCTCAGGGGCAGCTGTCCAGCTCAGAGCTGAGGGTGTGGACGTTTCTGCTAGTGAGTTGATGGAGGGCATTATAATTAATATTATTATATGATTAAGTCTGTAATTATAATTCTGTATAAGTCACATGTACTATTATATAATGTATGACATGTAATATACATTATATAATTATGATCTAAAATGCATTGTATATTGTAATACACATTATGTAATACATGGTATACAATAATATGATTACATGGTAATCATACACATAATATGATTGTATAATAATTCAAAATGCAATTATATAGAAATATAAATATAGTTAGTGATAAATGCTAGTAATAAAATGCACTCTATTTTATTACCACTCAAGGCCCAGCACTGTTAGGTTCATGATGAGTTCAGGGATGGCTGTAACTACAGGCCGTTGCTGTAGCTGGGGCTTTCTTCACATGGCTCCACATTGTGGGTGGCAACGTGTCCACCATGTTTACAGTCTGAACCTCTTCAACACAAAAGGCCACATGCCAGGTCTAGTCTGTGCAGAGGCGGCCAAGTGGAGCAGCTGCAGAGGGCGGGCAGGAGGGCAGGGGATAGTGATTCTGTACCAGAACATGATTCACCGTCTGACGGCCAGGCCAGGACCTCTCTGCAGCTCTGGACTCCCATTATCTTGAGTTCACACTCCACCCTGGCCACTGAACCTCTTTTCTCCTCTTAACACTTGCCCACTTGGCTGGCCAGGATGGTAATAGCTCCTGCAAAGACAGATTATCAGTCCTTTTCCTAAAAGAACAAATTATTCATGGGCTTACCTAGAGTTCTACGCCAAGAGACAGTGACAAGAGCAGTGCTGCCTCCTGCTGCCACCTGGGAGGGTGGGGTCAGGCTGGGCTCCCTCAGAGCAGAGTGGGGGAGGGTGGCAGAGCTCCTGCGATGCGGAGAAGGAGGCTGTAGGATCTGGGCAACAAGCTATAGGAGTAGGTTCAGGAAGTGCCCATCACAGGGCTTCTACAGAAAGCTGTGTGCACCCCAGGAGATGTGGTAGCATGTCTGGAGCAGAGTCACAATGTACACACATCACACTCTCTGCCAATTCTATGAAAGCATCGTTTTTATAATAAAATGTCCAGGGAGATATTGTGATACAAAGTGTAATTTTTGCATTAATTATGAAACGTACTTGAGACCACCACCTTTTCCCCTCTTGCTTCTCAGTTCTCAGGTCATGCCCCTAGGGCCCTGAAAATACACATTTAATTCTTTTCTGCCTTAAAGTCTTTCATCCATTTCAGTGAGTATTTATAGAGTGACAGCTATGAATGAGGCACATGAGGTGAGAGGGAGGGAGCAAAACCCATGGAAACTTTGAGTTCATGCCTTAATCTCTAAGGAAAATCTTTGAAAGCACCAATGAGCTGAAACTTCCCATTTGTGTTTGTAGCTCAGGTCACGGGAAATGGGGAGCATCCTGTTGCCAAACTGCCGTGAGCAGCTGCTTGTTGAATGAATGAGTATTGAATGGTGAGCACGTTTCTTCACTGGGTGGGAAGGGTAGCTGGCTTCCTCCTGCAGTGCCTTCCAGGCTCTGATGCTGTGTTCTTGACCTTGTATCCTCTAGACATAAGGGGTGATCTCGTTCCTGGAGGGAGTTCTAGAGCTCCTTTTTCTCTGTTGCCTTCCCATGTCTTACGCCCTGATCTTTGAAGTAATTCTTCTTCTTCTAGCGTTTGCCCTTCTTCCGTAGCCAGTCAACAGGTCAGGTTGAAAGCTGTCAGGAGCTGCTTGTTGCTGGCTTTGAAAGTGACTGGGATCCATGTGGATTCAGTCGGCTAGGAAGGATCGTCAGTTTCCCCAATGAATGGGTACTCACGGGATGCACCACGAGAAGGTCCATCCAATGCATCCCTTTGAAGTAATATGTAACATCTTCCTGGAGCCTGGGCAGCCCAGAGTGTCTGTGTCCTTGCTCTTGTCTTCCTTTACTAGCCAGGCACTGATATTTCTCTGAGTCTAGAATCTGAAGAACAATGAATAAAGCTGGCTATTGGTTAGAGATAAAATGGAGAGGATTTGGCGTTTTCTCTCCAGGTCCTGTTTCAGTCACAGAATGCATTGCTTCAAGCATGGCAGGAGGCAAGGTGGTTCCCAATCAGAGTTGATGGGACTCTAGCTCTGAAAGACTCAGCCCAGAGTCAGGATGGAGAGGGGTGTGCAGTGTGCAGTGTCTACGCGCCCCTCCCCCAAGCCGGGCCCAGCATGGCCAGGCCATGGGCCAGTAGTAGGGACAGCAATGCACAGTTCTCAGGCACCTGGGAGACTAGAGTGAGCTTGGGTGGGTGTGGGTGGGAGTAGACAAGTCTGTATGCTTCAGGCCATGCTGCCCCTCGGGGCGGGGGGGGAGAAAGAAATTGGGGCGGGGAGAATAGGGGGGGATATATTCACAAAGTTTCTGTCATGTGCCCTCTGTTCAACTTCACACACATCACACATTCCACTCTCATGACAATACACTCAAAAGGAGGAATCAGTTATCACTCAAGTCAGTACAACTGAGTCTCAGAGGGTGAGTCAAGTCTCTGGCTCTAGGTTGAGGGCACTGTGATTCTCTTTAGTTCACTGCACATTGAGCTTTACAGACAGTAGTCAAGTGCCCAGCTCCTTCAGGTGGGAGAGGGACCTTGCTCCAAGAAGACTGCCTCATGGGAGGCAGCTGTAGACCTCAGGGAACTAGTGGTTCTAAGAAGACAAAGCTGGTCTTATTACTTGCTTTTATTTTTATTAGACATGGTGGAATCACAGAATGAATGCAGAGTTTCACCACCTCTGAGTGGCCTCCCCAGTTCAGTTTCTCTACTCACTCATTTCTTTGCATGTTGCACCAGAGGGGAGAATCCACAGCTCTCCTCCACTTTTCCATGGAGCTCCACCAGCACTGTCCATGGTGCTCCCATGTACTGTAAAGGTTAAAAGCCAGGGTCTCTTACAAAGCCTGGCACATTTTCTGTCAACTGAGCTATCTCCCTGCCTCTTGACCCAATGCTCTTAGGAGCCCCTGTACCACCAGCCACACCTCCTGCCCATCCTAGGTTGAAGTCACCCACATGCAGGACTGAGACCAGTAAGGAGGTCTCTGCTGCAGAGTGAGCATCTGCTGTGCTAAGTGATCAGGCAACTCCAGAGCCAGAACCCCCAGTGATGACTTAACAGGGAAATATCTTCCCCTGGCTCTTAGCACCACTGGCCTGAAAGTCTCGGTCAGCATTTGGGGGACATCATTCCTCACTCTCATCTTTCCAGGTAATTTATCTCCCAGAAACAGGCTTATGGAGAGATGTTTAATATGGAAATGACTCTTGTGGGAAGCTGGAAGAATAAACCTGTCCTTAAGGCCTCATGTCTCATTGTGGCTGAGGCAGGGAGGGAATGAGGAGGAAAGAGGAGTGGGCAGGGGGGTGCCTAGTGTGTGTGCAGAGGCTGGGAAGAAATGTCAACAGTGTGTGGTTACTAGAGAGAAGCTAGAGTCCTGGGTAGATGTGCCAACATTCTTTTTCTTCTTTTTTTTCCTCTCCATTTGAAACAATTCCTAATCATTATAGGTGAACTCCACACAGAAGCCCAGGTCCCCCTGGCTGTGCCAGCATCCTCATTGGCAGGGAGCAAACAGCCCAGAGTTTCCCATGTGGCTTTTTGCAACAGAGGATGGGCAGAAATGGAGCGATGTTTGCACCAGACCCTGTGGTAGCTTTTGAGGCCAGAGTGAAAGGGATGAATGTGGTTACCTACAATAGAAGCCAAACTGTTCTGCTTTGAGAAGGGAATACTGAAAAGCTTGATGTATCCCCCTTGGGTTTCTAAAGTCCAACTCTTGCCTCAGTTTCCATCAAGTCCATTGCCACCCAATTAAGTGGGTGCCAAAGAGAATCCCCTGTCATTCTTCTACTTTTCAGTGTGAAGACTTACTCTTCCTGGCTGAGTAAGTATCCTAGCTCCCCCCCCTTTTCCCCCTCACTTCCAGTGATGCACAGCCTTTGATGTAGAGTTTCAACAATCTTTGTGACTGGTAGGGAAGTGACACTGCTTAAGATATGATTCTTGTCTCCAGCTTAAGCCTACTCCTACTTGTCTTCTCTCAGACCTCCCTCACATTCACAAAAGGGCTGGACCTGGCGAAGACACCCAAGAGTGGTCATTCAAGCCTGAGCTGATTCTACTGCAGAAACCCTGTAGGGTGATGGGCAGGGAAAGGTCAGAAGTAAGAGGTCAGAGGTCAGCACCAGGAATCTCTTGGGTTGAATGGAACCAGGAGAAGGATCCATGAGTCTAGTCTCCAAAACAGGGCATGTGGAATATAAAAGACAGCAGGTTTTTGAACTTGAATTACTCTATAGAAAGTTAATAGGTGGTCTTCTCTCTCCACAAACAGAAGTTTTTTTTTGTTTTTTTTTTTCTCCAGCTGCTTTGTAAGAAAAGTTGTGTCTGGAATCCCAGAACCATTGTCTTTTGGTCTCCTTTGGCCCAGCATGGATTACAGATCCCCTAGTCTGGAAGCCCCACCCTGGCTCTTTGCACTCTGGGGGCCCCAAGGAGGCTGTGCATGTTCAGGGATCTGCTAGAGGAGATGTGCACAGTGGGGTGTGGAGCACTGTAGCCTCTTCTGATCTTTGTGCAGGGGAGCCTGAGAGAGTCTGTTTGATTTAAAACCTCAGTGAAATTACCACCTCTATTAACTAGTAAATAGGTGGAAAAGGAAAGGAGCTGTACATTTCCCTTAAGAAACAACAATTATCTCTCTCCTTTTTTTTCACTTCTCCCTAGTAATCAGTGCCCCAAATTGGAAATGTCATGTGTAATTTATTGTCCTACTTAAATATTTCTCCTAACTAGGAGTATTATACTAGGATCAGATTCAGATTATCCTAAATTCCACTTGGGCTCCTTTTTTTTTTTTCTTTTTACAACAGTGGAATTTTTCTAGAGTAAAAGTATTGTTATAAATCACATCTTCAGGGGGCGGGGCAGTGTCACACTGGGTTAATTGCATATAGTACAAAGTGCAACAACCTGTGCAAGGATCCTGGTTCAAGTCCCATGGTTTCCCACCTGCAGGGGAGTCGTTTCATAAGCATTGAAGCAGGTCTGCAGGTGTCTGTCTATCTCTCTCCCTCTCTATATCCCCCCTTCTCTCTCTCAATTCTCTCTGTCCTATCCAATAAATCAGAAAAAATGGCTGCCAGGAGCAGTGAATTTGTAGTGCCAGCACCAAGCCCCAGTGATGAGGCAAAAATCAATTTAAGAAATTTTTTAATATAAAAAATAAATAAATAAATCACATTTCCAGGCCCCAGCCTGGCATTTGCATTTGGTTTTCAACTCTGTAGCTAGCTATGTGCTCTTAGGCAAGTCATTTTAACCCTTTTCCCCTCCCCTTAGTTTCATGTAATCTGGTGACATTAGGCATATCTGTCCTAATTCCTCCTAGGTTTGTTGGAAAACAGTAAGAGATTTTTGTGAAACTGTGCTATAGACTTGAAAGCCCCACTAGCTATTAGCTTTCATAAATATTTTTGTTAAAGTAACATCAGCTTACTATTAAATTACTCTATCCTTTTAAATTTTATTTTTAATTTCTTTAAAAGATTTACTTGTTTTTATTTTTATAAGCAAAAGAGAGACTGAGACCAGAGCACCTTTCAGCTCTGGCATATGTGACTCTAGGGGTTGAAGCTAGGACCTCAGTTTGCAAGTCCTGCACTTGAGTGCACTAAGCTATGTCTCTAGTCTGTGTCTTCCCCCCCACCTTTATCTATTTCATGTGAAATAGAAACGAAGAGAAGCTAGGGCATTGCTTTGGCATATGGAGTACCTGGGATTGAACCTATAGTCTTACGCTCTACAATCTTCCCAGCACCAGAGCTGGTTTATTTTGGTACATTGTAGATCACAATCAGAGAAACTGGGGGGCACATTTTCTGCTGATATGAACTGGCAGTCTGAAATACAATCTCTTGGTTGATTCATCTTCCTTGTGCTTTCTGGCAAGAGACACACACACCACTCACCCCTGTAAGCCTTCATCTCCTTATCTCATCTATCATTTCTCTGCCTGCCAGCGGGAAAGCCGTTATCCACTCTTCAGCCCTTGCATCCTTTTGCTGTCCCTTTTCCTCACCTGACTGGAGGACTGGTAGCCTTCTGGCTCATTGATGCTTGGCAAAGAGAGGGACTCAAGCAGTATGCCCAAAGGCAAGTCAGATGTTTGTTTTTAGTTGCAAGCCTCCCAGTGTCTGTGGGTGGGCCACAAGAGTGTAAAGACAGGAAAGCGCATCAAGGAAGGAAGGGTGAGGATCACAGGGCTGAAGTGGAGGCCGAATTTGCACTAGCTGACTTTTTCTCTTACCTCACAATATCCTGGGGCCTATCATGAAGTGTGCTATGCAGTGCTGATAGGGAAAGAGCACCAGGATATGGGGTAGAGGGGTGTGTGTGTGTGTGTGTGTGTGTGTGTGTGTGTGTGTGTGTGTGTGTGTGTGTGTGGTCTTATAATGCAAAATGCTGTAATAAGAGAGAAAATCTAACATTGAAGTATGCAATGAATACTTTTCACCTAGGTTGGAGCATCTGGAGAGCCCTGCTACTTCTGTGCCAGCAAGCAGCTAGAGTCATGAATCTTTACGTTAAACCTCTCACCCTCAGACACCTGGGTGAGAGTGGGTGGTGGGGCATTTAGGAGAACAGCCGGGCATGACTGTATTAAATGAAACACACACACTCCCTCGGACCTGTAACCCCAGTGCCAGGTAAACACTGTAAAGGGGACATGTGTGATGACATCAGTTATTTGTGGTGATGGAGAGGAGTTAAATGGGATCTGGACATCCATTCCTGGGAGGGTGGGAAGGTAATGTGTGGAGGATGGATAGAGGGGCCCTGTAGCAGTTAGCAGCCATTGATTAGTTGTAAACATGACAACATAGATGGATCTTAAAAAGGAAAGCTGCTGGGAAACAATGAGCAAGAGGAAGGTATCTCTAACACAACATTTACGCAAATTAAAAATACGTGCATATAAAATAATACTTATTTGCATTAATACATACAAATAAACAGACACACATGGAGCCATTTGAGTGATTGACTGTGGCCATAAGGGAGGAGGGATGGATATATGAGTAAAAAGAATAAGTAAATGGGTAAAATAAGAGAGGGCCCTTGAATGGAAATATATAAGAAGTGTAATTTACTCAGTTCTCTGTACTTGGGGCTCAAAATAAATTGACAAACAAAAATGTGAAATCTCTCATCTGTACATTTGTCAGTGACCCAATGAGTTCAGTACTAAAATGAGAGGGCGTCTGCTGGGTTAAATTACACTAAACCACTAGCCTATTCTGCACTGATTGCTCAACAGGGTCTTACATAAACCCCATTGGTTCTCTAGCTGCTCCCTAGTTCATTTTCTCTTGCTTACTCTGATGTCCATTGCATTCTTCCCTAAGCTTCACTCTCTCTTAAGGCTCAGGCTTGAATTCTGCCACACTCTTTACTGCCATCCAATCAGCCAGCCACTTCCTAGAGATCAGCATCACCCACCTCCCTTAAGGTTCTCACTTGTAAACAGCAGAAGCTAGCCTCGTTGTCTTCAGCAAAACAAGGGATTTATAAGAACGCAGAGGATAGCTGAATCCACAAGAGGCTGGAACAGCAAGCTTGGGAAGGAAGCAGGACTCAGAAAGGGTTGAGAGGCTGGGCCAAAAGGAAAAAACTGCAGGATGTTTCCATAGCTACTGCCTCTGCCGCTATTTCTCAGGACAGTGGGGCTGCACAGGTGACCCCATGAGGGGGGAGTGGTGACCTGCCTTCAAAATGACCCTGGTGACCTTCAACAGATACTTTACCCTCCCCCTCCCCTACTCCTGGGTTGCCCTTTCTGCACTCACTCAGGCATCCCTGTCCCATGGGATACTGTGCAAATAGTGTACAAATTCAAGGCTAGGTGATAGATGATCCTGACTTTTTTTTGATCAGGGGAAATATGCCATGTTGTACAGTCACTGGGGGAGCTCTCTAGAGACTCCTTGTTGAGAGAACTGAGGCTTCTTACCAACAGCCAGCTCAAGGGCCTTGGTCACCTGCTGGCAGTCATGTGATGTGATCATCTTGCAAGTGACTTCTGTTAGTTCTTTACTCTTTTCCCTCCACAGTGCTGAGATCTTGGGCCTTTCTCTCCCTTAGTACCCTGACAGTGTCCTCTCCTTCACCTGTTTTCCTTCTTTGTACTCCTAAAATGCAGACTTTGCTTGCTGTTTGGACCTCAGCCATCTCTTCCACTCTTACTTTTCTCCTCAAGGTTCTCCACACCTTTTGTAGCTGACTCCTGAATCTCTTTAATCAGAAATTCCCTTTCAAACTCTAGCACACATCCCCCACTATCCAGTGGAATCATCATATGCATCCGTGGTTGTGAGGCGTCAAGCCATTGAGTGTGTGCCTGGAACACAGAGGAATGCGAGGCAGGTTGAGAGGACAAGAGGCTGTGAAGGGCTTGCATGCCAGGCTTGCAAATCACAGCTGATAACAGAGTCCATGTGAAGCAGTGTAAGCAGGAAGGGTCTTAAACAGAGGGGTGATAGTGTTGTGAAATTACTGGAAGGAATAGTGAGTCAGGCCTTAGAAGTACTCAGCTGCCGATGTGATTAAGAAAGCTTATTCCCCAGCTTATTGCTGTCAGGTCAGGAAGCAACTCCCCTATCAGGATGCTGTGGACTGTAGGACAGCCCTGGCTCTGTTCAGCACACCCAAACCTGGGGTCTCTGAGCCAGGCCCCTCTTCTTGTTCCATTCCCTTTTGAAACAAAGATTCTCTTGAGCTCCTCTGATTTTTAGAACCATAGTCATCTCCTGAACTCCAGCTCCCAGAAAGAGATCCCAGGAAATTTGTGCTTTTTCCTAAAAAAAAAAAAAAAAAATTTATTTATTTATTCCCTTTTGTTGCCCTTGTTGTATTATTTTTGTTGTTGGATAGGACAGAAAGAAATGGAGAGAGGAGGGGAAGACAGAGGGGAGAGAAAGATAGACACCTGCATACCTGCTTCACTGCTTGGGGCTCGAACCAGGATCCTTGCACCTGTCCTTGCACTTTGCTGCCACGTGCACTTAACCTGCTGCACTACCTCCTGACTCCCCTGAAATTTGTGCTTTTATTTCCAACCCCTGCTACATTGGGATAAATGCTGAGTCAGCCAGTCCTTAATCTCTGCCACATCATGTGCATTAGGCAGGAATCTTACTGTTGCACTTGGCAGGAATCCAGCTTCTGCTGACTTTCAGTAAGGGAAACATCACTGACTTGTAATCAGTGTCATGGAAGGGCAGAGTTCAGTCTGGATTCAGAGACAAATGGCTCCTAGAATTCCCTCTCTGTTCCCTCTCCCACTTTTCTTGTTGGTTCCAACCTCCCTTCTAAAGATGAACTTTCTCCATGAACATTTGCCTCTTACCTCCTCACCCCTGCAGAGGATATCTTGACTTTCTTGGTTCTAATTATTTTTTAAAAATTCAGGAAAGATGCTGACTTGTCCAGCTCCAGCCATATGTTCACACTGTATAAAGTAGAGTCAGAATTCTGGGACCAGGAACCTTTTACGCTATATTTTGGAGATGAGTAGGAAATGAGTTCCCAAAGGAAGGTCAGACTGATAGCAGATTCACAGTCACTGGGAGGGATTGGAAGAGCTACCAATCTGTGCCTAGATTGGAAGAGCTACCAATCTGTACACCATGATACAACATATAAAACTCTTTAATGTGGCAGAGAATTGCTTGCCAAATCAGCAGCAAAACGGCATGATGAAATGATAATTATTTCCCTCCATCAGTTGCTAGAAGGAGTGATGGAGATCACATGTAAACTAGCTGGTGCTATATTTAGTACTCAGTGTGCACTTGTCTAGGTTTGGGTTTCCCCCAGAAGTTGACTTTGAAACAAGAATCACGCAGCGGTAGAGCACAGGACTTGCATGTCTGAAGCCCCACGTTCAGTTCTTGGCACTGCATATGCCAGAGATGACAGCACTCTGGTCCCTCTCTCTCTCTGTAAATAAATGCACCTTAAACATATGCCAGCAAAGAATTCAAGTGCACATTATGTATTTGGAAAATGATGAATCACCAGCCATGGAGTTGCAAGTTATTACGCCTCCAGCAGTGGCTAAGAAAGCTTAATCCCAGGGGAAAACTGTTGGAAGCAGTTCAGAACACACATCTCCGAGCAGCCCCACCTGAAGGCTAGAGGAGTTGAGATAGTTACATCAACTCCTAAGAGTCCTCTGCTCAGGGATGCTCCTGGGAGGCTGGTCCTCAGCCCTGCCAGGTTGCTGTGCATGTGGGCAGACAGGCCTCCTGTGTTTCCCGAGAGAACAGAGGCCCAAGGAACACAGACAGACCCCACACAACTTCACGTGTGATGGCTGCTCCCCAGCCTTCTCTCTTCCCAGCAGAGGTTTAGAAATCCATTGAGTTGGGGGTTGGGCAGTAGCACAGTGGGTTAAGAGCAGGTGGCGCAAGGTTCGAGGACCAGAGTAAGGATCCCGGTTCGAGCCCCCGGCTCCCCACCTGCAGGGAAGTTGTTTCACAGGCGGTGAAGCAGGTCTGCAGGTGTCTGTCTTTCTCTCCCCCTCTGTCTTCCCCTCCTCTCTCGATTTCTCTCTGTCCTATCCAACAACGAATGACAACAACAATAATAACCACAACAAGGCTACAACAACAAGGGCAACAAAAGGGGAAAAAATGGCCTTTAGGAGCAGTGGGTTCATGGTGCAGGCACTGAGCCCCAGCAATAACCCTGGAGGCAAAAAAAAAAATCCCATGAGTTGGGGGCTAGGTGGTGGCACATTCAAGAGAGCACGCACGTTAGTTAGTATGTTAGAGGATCCAGGTTCAGGCCCTCAGTCCCCACCTGCCAGAGGGCAAGCTTCAAGAGCAGTGTTGTAGGTGTCTCTCCCTCTGTAAAAAAAAAAAAAAAAAGGCCACCAGGAAAGGGGCCACTGCATAATAATCCTCAGCAATAACCCTTGTGGCAAAAAAATAAAAATAAGTCTCAAGTATAGAAATCACCTCTTGTTTACTATTGAACCTCCCACATAATCTAGCATATTATCTGACACATTAGAATGGCCAATAAATATTTATTCTTTGCATGATTAATGACATTTCAGGGTGTCTTTTTTTCCTTATAATGTATTGGTATCACCTCCATACAGCATGGGTTTTCAGGGACAGAATGAATTTCCTGGCATTTCCCCTTTGTTCATTTAAATGTATAATTGAACATGATCTGATTTTTCTGCTTGGGTAATACTTCTTCTGCAATTGCCTTCATAAATAAGTAAGAGACTCTCTGTTCAACCAGAGGTCTTACATATATATATATATATATATATATATTTCAACCTATCTTTGTAAGAAGTTATCTACCAATTAGGGGAGTTGGAGACTCCTGGTGGGTAGATTCCTATTAACTTCCTTGTCTGTATCGTCCTAGCCATCTGTGAGCAGTAATAGGTTGCCCCCTGTGTGCTCAGCCTTCTCCTGTCCTTGAGCCAATGAGAAGTAGGCTTCACTTTTAGATTGAATTCCCCCTTCTCATGGGGGTGGGGAAGGCATCTGCTTTTCTTTCTTTCTTTCTTTCTTTCTTTCTTTCTTTCTTTCTTTCTTTCTTTCTTTCTCTCTCTCTCTCTCTGTGTCTCTCTCTCTCTCTCTCTCTCTCTTTTTCTTTCTTTCTGCCTCCAGGGTTATTGCTGGGACTCGGTGCCTGCACTATGAATCCACTGCTTCAGGAGGCTATTTTTCCCCTTTGTTGCCCTTGTTGTTTATCATTGTTGTTGTTGTTGTTATTGCTGTCGTTGTTGGAAGGCAGAGAGGGAGAGAGAAAGACACCTGCAGACCTGCTTCAGTGCCTGTGAAGTGACCCCCCCATGCAGGTGGGGAGCCGGGGGCTCGAACTAGGATCCTTAAGCCAGTCCCTGCGCTTTGTGCCATGTGCACTCAAACCCAGTGTGCTACCACCCAGCCCCTTTTCTTTTCTTTTCTTTTCTTTTCTTTTCTTTTCTTTTCTTTCTTTCCTTTCTTTCTTTCTTTCTTTCTTTCTTTCTTTCTTTCTTTCTTCTTTGCTCTTTTCAAGGTTACTTCTAAGGCTTGATGCCTTCATTACTCTGGCAAACATTTTTTTATGAGAGACAGAGATTGCCCTGTAGCACTGTTAATGAAGCATCCCCCTTGCAGGTAGGGACTTGGGGGCTCTTCTTTTCATGGGACCTCTGCTAGTCTAATATCTACCCTAACGAAGAATTCATGTCACCATAACAACCTCCCCTAAGAATTGACCCTGCCTTGAATCCACTGCTACTGTCTTGTCTGGTCCATGAGGTAAGACCACTTAGAAACTGGTGAAGTTGGGACCAGGCAGTGGCATACTTGACTAAGCACTCACATCACAGGGTACAAGGACCCAGGTTCAAGCCTCTGCAGTGGGAAGGCTTTGTGAGTGGTGAAACAGGGCTGCAGGTGTCTCTCTGTCTCTTTCCCTCTTCCCCTCTCTCAATCTCTCTTCTGTCTCTGTCCAATAATAATTAAATAAATAATAGTTTAAAAAGATATTGGAGAAGTTTATCCTATGCTCTTATGATTGGATGGTCATGGCTGATGCTGGTCAGTCCACTCAGTCTTCAACTCTTTCTAACTTTGGATAGATTCTGACATAGCATCTCCTCCATTCTCCTTGTTTTGGTTTTCTAAGCTGCTTGGAATTAAAGATGCACTAGTAAAGACATTCCACCTTTAATTCCACCTTACTTTTCTTACTTTCAGACCCCTGGTTGCTGGTGCCATATTTCTGCATCCTTGTAGGTGAGGAATCAGAAACTGGCATCCATTACTGGGCTGGTAAGAGTAACTGGAATGGATGCTTGGTTTAAACACAGGAGTGTCCAGACTGGTTTAATACCACATGCCTCTGCTCTGCCCCCTTATAGCTTCCCGGTTGGCTTAATTCCACATCCTGCCGTCTATGTCCCTAGGGGGCCACTTCATGGGGGCTATTGCTGAAGAGTATTATTTCCATCTGGGACTGTGGCAGAAAGTTAGAGCTTTGTCCTGGGAATCAGTGTGATCCCGGAATAGCCTCTTCCTCCTTGGACTCTGCTGTTGCTCACGTATTCTGATACTGTCTGTCTTCATACTTCTTTCTTTGAATTTTCTTCTGAACCTTAGTTTTCCCTGGTTCCCCTTCTTCTTGTCTTCATACTTCATTATTTTTTTTAAAAGATTTATTTTGTGAGACAAATAAGAGCACCACTCTGTTCCCAGCATCTGTGATGCTGG
This sequence comes from Erinaceus europaeus, assembly GCF_950295315.1. Lineage (NCBI taxonomy): Eukaryota > Metazoa > Chordata > Mammalia > Eulipotyphla > Erinaceidae > Erinaceus > Erinaceus europaeus. Next base: position 20,450,071 of record NC_080181.1, on the reverse strand, counting down.
GAATGGAACCTGTGGCCTCGTGTATGCAAGTCCTGTACTCTAGCCCCTCAGCCCCTTCTACCTGGTGCTGTTTAATCTTTTTTCTTGCTCACCTCTCTCTCTCTCTCTCTGTCTCTCTCTCCCTCTCCCTCTCTCTGTCTGTCTGTCTCTCTCTCTCCCCCCTGCTTCTTTTCCCCTTTCTCCTTCTTACCGAATCTTAAGAGACTGACTTATGGCTTGCTTTTTTGATTTTTGTTTCCTGTTCTCTTTGAGTCTCTTATTCTAACTTTGAGCTACAATGCAGTCCTTACTAATTCTAGTGGGTTTAGATTTTCTATGTCTCTCAAAGGATTCTTGAATTTCTTGAAAAGCTTCCTCCAGATGAAGTGACAGCTATAAAAGCCCAGATAATGGCACATCAAGTAGACTCCTTTGCAAAGTCACCATCCTTGGTTCCTGAGCTTTAGTTCACAAGTAGCACTGCCAGGAGGCTGAGATTGTGACCTCTGGGAATGCACACAGGATCTCAAGCTGGGCCCAGTCAGTGTCTCACTTGGAACTTGAGAAAGGAAGAAGAGTCATACAATTTCCATTTAAATTGAGACCCTTTCCCCTGGAAGCCCAGAGGCCTCTCTGCTGGCCTCCCACCGCACGCCACTTTTCCCACATCCTATTCCGAGGATGGAGAGACTGCTCCCTGAGCACATTACTGCAGCTCTTGCCGCAGCGTCTTCTCTCTTCTAGGAATGTCAGGAATGAACTGCCATGTGGTGTTGGCATGGGGCCTCAGCCAGCAGGAGCCAATTACTTAAAAAAAAAAAATTCCAAGCAAATCAGATCAGTGTTTCACAAGTTACTGGCCAAGAATCTTGAGAAAGCCAGGCAGCTTTCCTTTGCTATAATATGTGATGATGACCTCTATGTGGACAAGTCTTACCATCCCCAGGCCCATATTCCGAGCTCTGGGGATGCTATTACGACACCCTGCTCACATCCATTTGCTATAATCTAATTGGGTTAGATTTCACTTATCAAAACTGTAAATGGATGTTTGATCAGATCAGATCATTAAATTTCCTAATTAGACAGCGCAGGCTCGCCTTTGCCAGATGGATTGAGCGTACCTATTTGTGACACAACTTAATCACACTTTGCCTTGCTGTCAAGGCCGTGTTTCAGGCAGGAAATATGTTCCCTTGGCTAGATTACACATACGCTGTCCAAACCTGGCATCTCCAGCTAAGAGGAGATTTTGCTGAATTGGAACATATAAGAATAGATGTCATGGTTAAAATACATCAGTAATCAGCAAAGCAGGAGATGCTGCCACATCTGATTTGAATTCACCACACACAAAAAAGTCTGTTTATAGAAAGCATGGGCTCTGCCTTCATTAGTTAGCACATCAAATGGATAGTTAGAACCATGTAAGGTTGGCAATAAGAGAGTAGGTACAGGAACAATGTGTCACAGTGGCAGTTTCTGTTGTTTATGGTTCTTTGAACTGTCAGGATGTGTCTATATTTTGTTAGACAGGTGCTTCCAACAGCAAGGAGTTTATGATGGCACTTAGACTGCAACCCTGAAACTTTTCTTTCCATCAGGCATCTCTCCTGCTGTCTAATCTAAATCCTTCCAGGTAGTATTGCTCTGTTCTTCCTTCTTTTGTTACCAAGAGAGAGCTCCTTCTGTCACCACTGTCCATACACAGTAGAGCTTTTACTGGCCAGAAAGTGCATGTTCATTTCTGTGTGGAGGATCCAAGGGAGTTGAATCTTTACTTTTTCTAAATGAACCTCTTCATTTTGATTTTGCATTACATTGTTTCTTTTCTTTCTTTCTTTCTTTCTTTCTTTCTTTCTTTCTTTCTTTCTTTCTTTCTTTCTTTCTTTGTTTTTTTGTGTCTCCAGGGTTAATCTCTAGGGTGCACTACAAATCCACTGCTCTTATGGCCATTTTTTTATTTTGTTTTTGGATAGGACAGAGAGAAATTGAGAGGAGGTGGAAGGTAGTGAGGGAGAGAGAAAGACAGACACCTGCAGACCTGCTTCACTGCTTTTGAAGCAAACCCCCTGCAGGTGGGGAGCTGGAGGCTCGAACCAGGATCCTTGCGCAGGTCCTTTTGCTTTGTGCTCTGCATTTAACCCGGTGTGCCACCACCTAGCTCCCTATTACATTGTTTCAAGGCCTGGGGTGCAGTACCATCAATTTGCAGTTAGCTCTGTAGGAGATCCATGTGAGTCTGTTCTGCTCTGTAGGTGTACACCTTCTAATGCAGACCACCACGTTGAAAGAGGTGGTCACTTTTATGTTTTTGTGACCTGAGCTATGAATTTAGGTTGACAGCACTAATTCTCTAGTCTGTGAGTATACATGTACCATACTAATGCTCTAGCTTAAATTTTGATAGTCAGGATATATTCGCGCATGAATAAATACATCTACTCAGACTTCATTCCTGCTGAAATGCAGGAATAGGCTTGTTGTTTCCTGTCCCTGTATATCCCTGAGACTTCTCCAAAAGCTGCTTTCAATGTATCAAGGATTAGTCTTGGTTCCCTGTGTGTATTACACCACCCACATGCGATTTTTAGTCTGTGTCTTCTGCTGTGGTCCCCAGGGCCTTCATGCTGCTGGGTTGAAAGTTCATGATTGCCACCTCAAAGCAGGTCACCCTGGATGATGATGCTTTATTTATTTATTTATTTATTTATAGAAGAAATAAGGGAGATCCAGGAAGATAGCTATACCTATTAGAGAACCAACTTGCATGCCTGAAGGCCCCAGACGTCACGGATTCAATCCTCAACACCAGAACTGAGCCAGTGCTCTGGTTTCTCTCATCATAGATCAATGTTTTTTTTTTCTTCTTCAAAAACGGGAATATTTCTTTTTTTTTTTTTTTCCTACATTTTTCATATGTGAAGGCTTTGGTAATGAGAGTCAGGAGTGAGCTCAGGGTTGTTGCTCAGGTCACTTGGTTAGCATCATTTGTGAGTTTACCTTTTCAACCTTGAGAGTCCTTTCACTGCCCCCAAGCCCAGGTCATTGTTGTCCATTGGAATTCTCTTGGCTCCATTGTGTGGTGGCCCTGCAGGAGATCCACAGAAGGCAGAGGAGGCCCTGGGTGTTCACAAGACCACAGCAGCTCTAGGTCTCTAAGGAGGTGGACTGTTCCCTTCAGTGAGGAAGCCGCTGTGATTCAGACCAGCAGCATGTTCCAGCTGAGTGGCTCTGATTCCAAAGGCCTCCTGACTTCTGTGAATCAGCCTTTTCAGTCCACACACTGCCTCTTTTCTCCTTGAGGGCACACACACTGGCTGGGCTGGGCTGGCTTCCCACAACAGCTGCAAAATGCATCTGGAACCACCATTTCCTCTGCTTCCTTGGGACCTAGCTCATGGGGACAGTTTCTCTCTTGCCAACCCCACATCCTTCTCTCTTCTGTGTAGTGGTTGTCCAAGGGTCTCTCAGCTGTGTAGGATCTTCCTCCTTGTCCTGGAGGGAAGCTTGTCTTCCTGTAGACTGCCTTTCCAGGCCTAGGGATTTTATTATGGGTCACAGGGCAGTGCAGATCATGCATTTAAAAATAGCCTTGTTGAGGTGTAATATATAATAAACTGCACATATTTAAACTTATGGTTGATGATCTTTGGCTTACATGTATGCCCATAAATCCATAGCCACAAATCAAGACAGTTAACTTAGCTGTCAGCATCCAAAGCTACTCCTCTGCCCTTTTGCACTCTTTCTTATTATCTGACTTTTTTTCTTCAAGATGATTATCTTGAAATTCTTTTATGCCATTGTGTTGAGACTTCATTCTTTTTTACTCCTTGAATAGTAGGTGAAGAGAATGGCTATACCACAGTTTGTTTTATCTAGTCACATGTGGATAGGTGTCCATGTCATTTCCAGTCCTAGGATGTTACAGATAAAACAATCATAATATCCACACACATATATTTCTGTGGGACTATGCTTTCATATGGCTGGTTAATTGGTAGTACCTGGTAGTGGGATGGCTGGGCCATATGATATATATTCTTTTAAAGAAACTGACCAACTTCTCCCCAAAGTAATATTATCATTTTATACTCCTAGCAGCATTGATGGAACATTTTAGTTCTTCTAGTCCTCACCAATACTAGTCTTGAGCTTTAGTCGAGTTTCCAAGGTGAAAAGTCTTCAGTATAGATCACCATGGCTTTAATTTGCATTTTTCTAAAGCCTGATAATAAGCATCTTTCTATGTGTATGTTTGCCAGCCACGTGTCTTTTTGATACTCTGGATCATGCTTTTGATTCCCCGACTTGACTTCACAGATATTTTCATCTATGTGTCATGGAAGTACTGTAGTTTTAGACTTTATATTGAGGTCTGTAATTCATTTTGAGTTGATTTTTTAAGTAGTGAAAAATATGGGTAAAAATTCTCTCTTTCTTTGGCAAATGCATAGTTACTCTGATACCTTTCATTAAAAAAAAAAAGACTATCTTTTATTCACTGAATTGGAAATACCAGGTATAATTCATAGGTAGTGTCATCTGGATCTATAGGTGTCTTTATTTAACTATGTTTTGACTGTAAGTTATATTTACCTTTATAAAACAATCAGATGGGGGCCAGGTGGTAGAGCACCCAGTTAAGTGCACATATTACCAAGCACAAGGACCCAGGTTCTAGCCCTGCTCTCCACCTGCAGGGGGTCCACTCCATGAGCAGTGAAACAGGTCAGCATGTGTCTATCTTTCTCTCCCTCTCTCTGTATCCCTGTCCTCTCTCACTTCTCTCTGGCCCATTCAATAAAAAAATTAGGGGAGGGGGAGTGAAAATGGTCACTGGAGCAGTAGATTTTATAAAAACTTTAATTCTACTTACATAATCATTTCTTCTGGAATAAAAAAAAAATCTCCTTCCTAAACTAGGTGGTCTTTCTTCACATACTGCAATAGTTATAATTTCCAGTTAAAAATGGTAGGAGACATTGTTCCTAATTTTAAGAGCAGAAGCATTCTGTCTGTCACCATTAGGTATGATGTTAACTGTAGGTTTTTCGTAGTGTCACTGTGGGGGCTGGGCAGTAGTGCACCTGGTAGAGTACACACAGTTGCTATGAGTTGAGGAAGTTCTCTTTTATTTCCAACTACTAAGAATTTTAATTGTAAGTGAGTAATTGTAAGTTAATTCTTGCATCTACTAGGATTATCACCATGTTCTCCCCCCCTTGATTTGTTAATAGGATCAGTTGTATTGATTTCAAATTGTTTTTTAAATTTTTTTGGTATTGTCTTTATTTATTTATTAGATCGAGACAGCCAAAAATTTGAGAGGGGTGAGAGAGAGAGAGAGAGAGAGAAGAGAGAACTTCAGATCTGCTTCACCACTTGCAAAGCTTTCCCCTTGCAGGTGGGGACCAGGGGCTCAGACCTGGGTACTTGCACATTGTAACATGTGTGCCCAACCAGGTGCACCACCACTTAGCCCTTTTGATTTCAAATGTTAAACCAGTACTGGATTCCTGAGAGAAACCTCACCTAATCTTATTGAATTTTATTGTTTTACAGTTTTTGCATTTGTGGTTCATGAGAGATACTGGAATACAGTTTTCTTTTATCCTGATATCTTTTGTCTGATTTTATGTATTTCTAAGCTCACAAAATAAGTTGGAGAGTATTCCTTGCTCTTCTATTTTTTAGAAATGTTTGATATAATTCATAGGTATTCTTTTTTTAAATTTAATTTTATTTATTTATTTATTCCCTTTTGTTGCCCTTGTTGTTTTATTGTTGTAGTTATTATTGTTGTCGTCGTTGTTGGATAGGACAGAGAGAAATGGAGAGAGGAGGGGAAGACAGAGAGGAGGAGAGAAAGATAGACACCTGCAGACCTGCTTCACCGCCTGTGAAGTGACTCCCTTGCAGGTGGGGAGCCGGGGTTCGAACCGGGATCCTTATGCCGGTCCTTGTGCTTTGCGCCACCTGCGCTTAACCCGCTGCGCCACCGCCCGACTCCCCATAGGTATTCTTAAAATGGAAACTGAAGCCATTGACTTGAGTTGTCGTTTTTTGTTGTTGTTGTTGTTGTTTTTTAACAACATGAGCCTTATGTGTTGTATGCTTTTTTTATTCAGTTAAGACAAACTTAATTGTTTCACCCATTACATGGCATACTATTTTTTCCCCTTATTTTCAGGATCTGCTCTTGTTTTCAGTTTTAATTAAAGAATTTATTGAGTGACTTAGATTATGGTGTCGTGGTAAATGTCCTATATTAAATTGGAGATTGCATCCTGCTCTTGCTGGCTGCAGTGTTCTATAAATGTCAGCAAGCTCACCCAGCTGATTGTGTTGCTCAAATATTCCATGGTCTTGTTTGCTTTGTCGTTACTAAGAGATGGATATTAGACTTGTTTATTACAATTATAGAGCTTATTTTTGGGTCCTCGCAGTCTTTGCTTCATATGTTTTGAAGGTTTGCCATTAGGTACACAAGAAGTTAGAATCATTATAACCTCCTGATAAACTGAATTCTTTATCACTTATAAATTCCCTTCATTATTCTTGGTAGTATTCTTTGTGTGATGTCTACTTTTCTAGTAATAACCACAACAATTGTCATTTGATTACTATAAGCATTCATTGTTGTATCATTGATTAATGATACATTTTTAATCCTTTTAATCTTCTTTTTGACTTATTTTATACTTAAAGTATGTTTCTTATAGGTATTTATATTTTCTAATCTGATTGCTCTTCCCTTTTCATTTTAATTTGAATGTGTAGACCAGGGGTTGGTAAAATTTTCCAGTAAAGGATCAAACAATAAATATTATAGGTGTTGTGGACCAAGCCTTATGACCCTTGCTGGATTCACTTTTGCTTTTCCTCCTTCTTCTAAAAGACTCTTTAAAAATCTGAATGTAAAAAAGAAAATATGAAGGTAATTCTTAGCTCAAGGGCCATAGGAAAATCAGGCTGCAAATCAGTTTTGGTTCATGAATACTGGCTTTGTGACACCCTACCTTAGTTAAGTTTTGTCTGTTTGTTTTTGTTTTTCTTTTCCCTTTGCTGTTGTTGGGGATTCACTGCTCTGGGCTGAGTTTTTCAGATAGAAAAAGACAGAGATACAGATGGAGAGATGGAAAGAAACCACACCACTGAAGATTCTCCCAGTATAGCAGCAGCTGGGCTTGAAACTTGGTACCACACAAGACAGAGCAGACACCCTCCCAAGTGAACTGTCTTGTTAGCCTGTGGCCTCCTAGCTTAGACGACTTACAGTTAATATGATTATTGTCATTAATAGGTTAAAATTTATTGTCTTGCTGTATTTTCTTCTGCATTCCGTCAGTGTGTGTGTGCGTGTGCGTGTGCGTGTGCGTGTGCGTGTGCGTGTTGGTTCCCTTTCTCCACTTCTAGAGTGACTGAGTTTTCTTTCTCATTTTTTTGGTCTTAGCCATTCCAAGTCATTGTTTTGTTATTTGAGTGAGTCCCTTGAGGTTCAAAATATGTCTTCAACTAGTAGCCTTCCTTTAAACAATACTACAAAACATCACCTACATTCTAAGAAGCTTGATGCAAAATACTTCTGTTTCTCATTTTTTGGCTTATTGGTGTCACCCATTTTATTTTTTTAAATTATTTTTATTTATTTATTGAATAAAGACGGCCAGAAATCAAGGGGTGATAGAGAAGAAGGAGACAGAGAGACACCTGCAGCACTGTGAAGATTTCCTTCTGCAGGTGGGGACCAGGGGCTTGAACCTGGGTCCTTGTGCCTTGTAAGATGTGCACTCAACCAAGTGTGCCACCATTTTAATTATATATATTTTATACAATTTTAAATATTTTTGTTTAAACAGTGAAATATATTTTTTCTTTTTCTTTTTTGCCTCCAAGGTTATCACTAGGACTTGGTGTCTACACTACGAATCCACTGCTCCTGTGGCCATTTATTTTTATTTTTCACAGAACAGTGAGGAATTGAAAGAGGAAGGGAAGACAGAAAGGGGGAGAGATAGACTCCTGCAGACCTACTTCACTGCCTGTGAAGTGACTCCTCTGCAGGTGGGGAGCTGGGGGCTCCAACTAGGATCCTTGCGCCAGTCCTTGTGCTTTGCACTACGTGCGCTTAACTGGGTGCACCACCGCCAGGCCCCCCAACAGTGAAATATCTTTTAAAGATATTTAAGTGGTTTAAATATTTTTCCCCTGAGGCAATTATCCTATCCAATGCCCTTCTTTTTTTTGTCCACAGATTAGGATTTCTGTCTGTCTTACCACTTTTTTCCTGCCTGAAGAGCAACATCCTTATCATTCATGTAGCATGAGTCGGCTGATGACAAATTGTTCAGTTATTGCGTTTCTGAAAAGGCCTCTAATTTTTAGTTTTGATTTTGAAAGAGTTTTACCCAGTATAAAATTCTAGGTGACAGATTTTTTTTTTCTTTCACTGTTTCAGTGATTTTACTCTTTTTTCCTTCTAATAAGGAATTTGCTTCATTCTTTGTTTATATACAAACTACATAAGGGAAGGTTGCTTTTAGAATCTCTTTAGCATTGCTTTAGAGATGTTTGATGTGTGTTGATGCACATGCCATCATATTTTTGTGCTTGGGGTTTGTTGAGCTTCTCATATTTGTGGGTCTGTAGTCTTCATCAGATATATGGAAAATGACTATTTTCCCAATTTTCTGCCTTTCTCCTCAAGGGACTATCGGCACCTCCACACTAGACTGCTTCAGGTCATCCAGGTCATAATTCATTGCAGATTTTTTTTGGTATATGCTTCATTTTGGGTAGTGTCCACTCTCATGAATTCATGTTTATTGATCTTTCCTTCTGCAGTTTCAAATATATTATTAATCCCATGTAGTACTTTTGACTTTTTACTTCAGACATTAGTTTTCATCTGTAGAAGTTTTATTTGCATTGCTTTAATATCTCCCATTTCTCTACTTAACTTTCTGAACAGATGGTAGTAAGTTATAAAGACGGCTTTAATACCTTTTTCTGGAAGTCTAACATCTGTGTCTCTTCTGGGTTGGCTTCAATTGATTGACTTTTCCTTCTCATCATGGGTCATATTTTTCTACTTCTTCTAATGTGTTTGCATATATTCTAGTCTCTAGTCATATTTTAATAATATTTATATTTAATATCTATTATTCCATTATTTTAATGGGTCATATGAACTACGGGTTCCTGTAGAAAAGGTGGGGTTGACTTGACCCTTTTTCATATCTGAAGTCTTAGGGGCTGATTCTTTTTTTTTTAATTGGGGAATTAATGTTTTACATTCGATAGTAAATACAATAGTTTGTACATGCATAACATTCCCCAGTTTCCCATATAACAATACAGCCCCCACTAGGTCCTCTGTCATCCTTCTTGGATCTGTATTCTCCCCACCCACCCACCCCAGAGTCTTTCACTTTGGTGCAATATACCAATTCCAGTTCAGGTTCTACTTGTATTTTCTCTTCCGGTCTTGTTTTTCAACTTCTGAGGGGCTGATTCTTACTCAATGGCTGAGGTCTGGAATGTCCTAGAAATATTTTCACTAACATATTCAGCAGTTGACATTGATTGTCTTCTGTGACTCCATATTGGTCTACCAACCAGAGCATCTGAATATGGTCTCTTCTGTGGCTGATACTTTCTCATTATGACTTCAGTGGTTGAATATCTTATATCACATCCCAGAGTACAAGGTCAAAAGACAACATTATTTCTCCTTAATCCTATTGGCTAAATCATTCACAAAACACCTAGAATCTAGAAATGAGCTAGGTCCCATCTCTTGAGAGGATTTCAACAGGGCTACATTGTGAATGAGGATGTGAGATACTGTTACAGTCTTCTTTGGGAGAAAATAATCTACCATAGTTTGCCTCTGGCTACAAAAAATTCAGTGTCTACCTTCACTTTCTGTCTCTCCTCCCCTAAAGCCATCAAAGGTTCATCTTGTGACATCAGCTCAAGGTGTAAGAATTTATGAACTAAATTAAGTCTGTGTGACACTGAGCTCATTTGGTGCAATTATTATAGTTTTTTTTTTTTGCTCTGATGATGGACAATCTAAAAAGACAAGTCTTCTGCGTATCCTCTCCCATATTGGTGTAACAAGCCAAAGATAATCTGCACATTCGTTTCATTCTGAAAGAGGACACTGAAAGACACAGCAGTCACTGGACCACAGCAATTCAGAAATCTCACCAAGCCTATGTTTCTAGCTTATTAGCTAGGTTAGGATGCAGTCCTACTCCCTGGAGTCACTCTCCCAGACTTCCAGCTTTACCTTCTAGGCTAGTTCTACTTTCTGAGCCATCCTTCTCTTTCTTTGCTGAATCTTTGATGCGTGACTAAGTAAGCCCTATGTCCATAAAAACTTAGGAAAGTCAGTTTTATTTTCTAGCTCTTTCAATCCAAGCCACTGCATTTCTTTAAAAAGTCGTGTGGGCTTGTCATGTATTAACTTTGTCAAGTTCCATACCCGGAATTTATTTGGGACAAGGTCTTCTTCATCATGCAGTGGGTGTAGCCTGAGATAAGCAATACCCCTGAGGATCTGAATTTTGGAAACCAGATAGTTAAGCAGAGAAGACCTATCAGGAGTGTCCTTCGATAGGGAGAAGTTCTTTTGTCTTTCTGAATGATCCTGTGATACATCAGCTTGATCTTTCTGTGATTTCTAGAAAGAGTTTTATAGCCACAACCTTGACTACATATTTATTCTGAGATGTTTTTACATTTTAATATCCTAGATTTGATCTTCACCCTGAAGCCATTTTTGTCTTTGAGAATTTTTTTTTCTTTTTGGCTGAAAGGAAATACAGATGATAAATAGTTTTATTCCAAAACTTACCAAATCTAAGATACTTTCTATTTCCTTTAAATTTTTTTTCTTTGTTTTTCTTTGTTTTTGTTTGTTTGTGTTTTTTTTTTTTTTGCCTCCACTGGGGCTCAGTGCATGCACGACAAATCCACCACTCCTCCCAGCCACTTTCTCCTCCCCCCCTTTTCTATTTTATTCAGTAGGACAGAAAGAAATTGAGAGGAGGGGAGATAGAGAGAAAAAGAGAAACATAGATACCTTCAGACCTGCTTTACAGCTTGTGAAGCATCCCCACTGGAGTTGGGTAGCAGGGGCTCGAACCTGGGTCCTTGCATATAGCACGCATATTTGTGTACATGTGTGCTTAATCGAGTACACCACTGCCCATCCCCCTCCTTTAAATTTTCTTTAACACCAAAGACTTCGTTTTATGTGGCTGAAATAACTCAGGAGACACTTTGACATTCTACTTGGAAATCACTAACCAAACCTACTGGCTCATTAAATTGCTTTTTATTTTCAACACCACTGCAAAAACAGTCACACTGATAGAAAATCCAATGTGCCCATGCTCTGGACTCGTACATGACAAGGGCCATCCTTTGCTTCAGCAGTGCCTCCCCCGCCCCTTCTTTTCAATAACTACATATGGTGGCTTCATCTCTGTAGGTCAAAGCAATTGCGGGCCTACCCAAGTTCAAGGAAAAGAAAGTAGAAGCTGTCACAAGTTACAAAATGCCCACAGACTACACTACCAGAGGACAGATGTAGTGTGGTTCACTCCTCGTTGAAAGCCAAGCTTACATGCTCAGTTGTGATCTGCCTGCATCTAAGAATTAGTGCTCAGTACACGATAGGGTGGTTACAGTAAAGACGGGAGAATTGCTGAAAGGAAATGGCCCTTGGAAGGTAGAAGCACTGCGAGATTGTAGTTTGCTAAGAGAGCCTAATCTAGAACAGGCCTCAATTTTCTCTTTATTGCTCTGGCTTCAGGAGTCTAAAGTCATTAGATAAAGGCTCCTTTATTAGTATGGCAATTCTGTAGGAACTGTTTATTGCACTGTGTTTAAGTCCTTAAGCAGAAAGTGACAGGGAAGATGACACTGATGGCAGTATTAGCACGAAGAAGAGGATTAAGTGGAAGAAAGAATGCTTAGAAAGTCCTAATAGTCAGGCAGGAGAAAAGCAAGCCCTGTGCTAGGACAGTGACCATGCCAAAGAAGGGGTCGGCTCACAGCTTACCTGGAAGCACTTGGAGAGCAGCTGGGTGTGAGTGGTGAGCTCACCAAGGACTCTAGCTTGAGGAATCTAGTTGACAGCGACATTCATTGTAACTGAAAATAGAAAGAAACAAGGTTGCAAAAGCCTAAGGTAGAAGTTTTGAAGTCAGATGTTTTGCCTATGAGGTTTCTGGTGCTTTTGGAATAATCAAGATAAAGCAATGCCCGAGATGTAATTAGAAATAACACTTCATGCCATGTGTGCTTAACCTGCTGCACCACCACCCTTAACCTGCTTTTTTTACATTAATTTTTTTTTTCACCAGAACACTGCATAGCTCTGTGTTATGGTGCTGAGGGTTGAACTTGAGATTTTATAGCATAAAGCATGCAGGTAAAGCACACAAGACAGTCTACATGACCATTATGCTATCTCCCCAGTCCTTGCAAATGGTAACTAATACAATTGCCTCATGAAATGCATGGCCAAGTGGAGAGGAATGGTGTCAGTTAAATATGATGCCAGTTTGTGTGACTTTGTAACTGTGCCAGGGTAATGGGAGAGAATTACATGAAACTAATAGACCAGGAAAAAAAAAAAAAAAGAAATAAGTATCTAGAGTTTGGGAGAGAGGTGTAAATTGAAGAGACAGTTGAAGTCATATGGTGTTCTCATAATTTAAATGATCCCACTTTGTAGAATTAGGATTTTATTATTATGCTACTATAGAACATGACACGATTGGCAAGCCTTTGTTCAGAGTTTTTTATCATTTCAAAAGTTCTAACAACTCTTTCTGGAGAACAGTGAGAGAAGGCCTGGCCTAGAATATGAAGCAGTGAAGACTGGCGAATTGAAATGGGCCTAAAATCTTGTCCCTTAGAATCTGCCAGTGACTCAGCCACTGATTTGCTATTTATAACAGCATCCAATCCACTTGCTCAGGGAAGACAAGGCTCATATAGAGAGTAAATACACAGTAAGGGTGAGTGTGAAAGTCCAATCAAGAGAGAAGATAATTTATCAGGCATCTCCAGCTATGGACAGAAACAACAGTGGAGTGCAAAATGTCGCCATGAGTTCACTGGCAGCAAAGGAAAAGGGGAATCATAATGGGCCTATTACACACTCATTTATCAGATAGGACAGTCTGCTGACTAGCATTTAACTTAAGGAGTGTCTTTACAAACCACCATATAAAAGACTAGATATCACTCTTTTTATATTTATTTTCCTTTTTTGTTGCCCTTGTTTTTTTTTTTAATAGTTGTCACAGTTATTGTTGTTGTTATTGATGTCGTCGTTAGATAGGACAGAGAGAAATGGAGAGAGGAGGGGAAGACAGAGGGGGAGAAAAAGGTAGACACCTGCAGACCTGCTTCACTGCCTGTGAAGCGAATCCCCTCAGGTGGGGAGCCGGGGGCTCGAACCGAGATCCATGAGCTAGTCCTTGCGCTCTGTGCCATGTGAGCTTAATCTGCACTACCACTTGGCCCCTGCTGTGAATTTTCTTTCTGGCTGCAGTCCTAGTGTGTCACCCTGCAAGAGTCACCCCTGCTCCAGCATATATGATTCTATCGATATGTGACTTAAATACAGGCTAACACTTACTGAGTCTAGCAGGGTTTTACAAACTAGACCTCTCAGTGTTCAGTAGGCATTGTGGATCAATGAAACCAAATGTGTGTTGGTGAGATTTTGGTGAGACTGTGGAGTCCTGCAAAATGAAGATCTTGGATAAAACCATTCAAGACGATGCTTTGCATAACGTGTGTGGTGGTGGTTGGGGGGTCAGCGACTGCACACACATTCTCTGGCTAAGTTTAACCAGTTAGCCAACCACCAATTTGCTCTGTCTGAATAGAGGCATCAGGGGGTGGAGTGGCCCTGGGACACCCCTCCCAAGTACAGGTGCTTGTTTAGCAAAGAGACTGAAACTGAACTCCAAAAGGACTGGCCTTGGACTGTCTAATATGGGAGGGAGGGGAGTGATGGAGTGACTTACAGGGACGCAGAGTTGATATGCTAAAATGGAATCTGGAAACAAAGGGGCAGCTTTGAACTCATCCCAAACCCCTTTTCCTGCTGACCTGGCCCCTTTCTGATGGGCTTTGTTCTAGGAGGAAATTTGAGAAGCCAAGGTCATAAAGGTCTGAAGTGTTATAGTCTTCGACCTCTTTGGAGGCAAGGAACTTTGAGTTAATGGGCTCCAGGCTCTGATTGTAGGGGTCCAGTAGCAAAACGGCAGCTTTCCTTTCATACTTGGCTTTGTATGGCACCAGGCATCAGACCTTCTTTCCTCTTCCAGATGGTGCAGGTGCAGTTGGTGCAGATGTTGGTGGCCAGGAGAGGAGCACATACTGCTTAGGGCCGGATAAGGGGGAGACAGCGGCAGTGGGTAGCTGTGGACACTCAGCAACAGCCCATCATCCTTTTCTGACGGAGGTCACCCAGCCCTGCAAGGTGGTGCAGGACACCCAGAATGTGCACAGCCAAAAAGCCCAAGAGTTTCCCAAAGCAAGTATTTTGTTTAGTTTTATTTTATTTTTTAGATAGAGAGAAAGAGATCACAGCTTCCTCAGTAGGGTGGGGATCAGACTGGCGTGCAGGACAAGGCAGCACACTATCCAGTAGCTCAGCAAGCACTTTGTGTCCACAAGCTTGACCAGATTTTTCAACCTGAATGCTAACCTTTAAGCCATCTCATGTGAAGAGGAGATGGTGCTGACTTTGAAGCCGTCAAGCTCCTGCTTCGATTTTAATATCCCAGCTAACCATAAACCTCATTTCAGACAAGACTTGGTCTTCCCGGGCCCATCAGGACGAGCTGGCTGTCAGACTCTGCAGGGAACGAAATGAATCGCCTTGTTCAATGGAGATATTTAGATCGCATCCATCTGGATGCTGAATAGCTTTTGCCGAATATGACAATTTGAATTTAGCACAATTGATATTGAGCCATTCTTTCTAAGAGTAATTGGCCACCTGGTTCACGGCCACGCTCGCATGTCAGTGAGACTCTGTCATCAGTGCATTAAATACTACTCGTCTCCCAGCCTGACAGCCAGCACTCCATATAGCCAAGGGCGAGGCAACAGGAAAGCCAGAGCCCAGCCCCGCTCCAGGTCACCTCAGGTTAAAGCGTGGCCCATCAGTTCTTCTTTCCTACCCAGAGTCGCTCAGCTCAATACAAGGTGGCCTTTGGAGAATGACACACGTCTCATTTTCCTGTGTGAACCAGGAAGGGAAAGTGGCAGCCGTGAGGCCATTAAATGTATACAAGCTGCCAGACTGAATCACGAAGCCAAGTGTGTTTCTGAACTTGGCATTATTTTAAAGGCTGAAGTTCAGGATTGCATCAGATGAAAGCTTGTTTAATCCCCAATTAGGAATTGTTTCTATGCAGTGGCTGTGGCACGGAGACTTTTATGAGCTGTGCTGTGGGCTGGAGTGGTGCTCTGATTGGGTGTGGGCTGAGCGATCTTTGACTCTCTCCCCATTAACATGCTAATGGTTAGGGGTGCAGTCCTGCTCCAAGGCGCCTATAATTCCAGACATGGATGTCTCTAACCTGGCAGGGTTCTCCCCAGAGACTAGGAGGAGGAGGGGTGTCTGGGGCTCTTCAGTGGCCTCATTAGCACATTACAGCTCAACT
Organism: Erinaceus europaeus; assembly: GCF_950295315.1. Classification (NCBI taxonomy): domain Eukaryota; kingdom Metazoa; phylum Chordata; class Mammalia; order Eulipotyphla; family Erinaceidae; genus Erinaceus; species Erinaceus europaeus. The sequence continues at coordinate 20,434,376 of NC_080181.1, read as the reverse complement.
CCCAAGGGTGGTACATGTAAGAGAACACAGAACACAATCAAGATGGTTTTTGAAAGATTACAAGTGGTGGGCCGGCTCTGGGAACGCCTGGCTCTCCATGTCCAGGGTGTCTCAGTCTTGAGAGCAGCTGGAGCCCAAAGGCCAGGCCAGGTCTCCTGCTTCAGAGCAGGGCCCTGAATTTACTTTGAATTTAGGCTTTGAAGGTATTTTTAGCTTCCCGCACTCCTCACTCTTTTTAATATTCTCTGGCTGCTCTGTCTCATGAACAGGAAGAGGCTGCAAGCTCAAAAGTCTGAGCTTTTGTTCTTTAGACATTGTGATGTTGTTTTCTTTTTCTGATCTTCCAGGGAGAAATGGAGGCTGCGAGCCTGTGTAGCAGCATCAGATGCAGGGGCGTGGGTGCACTCCTTTGTGGGGTGAAGCCTGCTCACTTGTGGCTGCCTATTTTAAAATGAGATGAACTGAGACACTCAACTGTGGGCCACACGTACAGAGCATGTGACTGTGTTCTCTTCTTCCTTCTCTCCTTTCCCACTGAACGTAGTATGACTAGGACTCAGAGTTACGGTAGTGGCAAAGACCACAGGAATTAGGGAAGGGATTCACCACTATTTCATTCATTCAGTCATCTGTGGAGCCCTGACAGCATGGCAATCCGTTGAGGTGGGGAGGACCAAAACCTAGATCCTCTCCACAGGCTAGGAATCTCAGCTCATGCATCTGTGCCAGTGCTCCTGTAAATTGCTACCTCATGGGGTAATAGGTGATGTACTGGTGTTAACTCCTGTCTCCTGGCCACATAGATCAAAGAGAAGTAGAGATTTCAGGGCCTAGAGAGCTGGGCTCTGCCTTAGGAGCCTCAGCCAGTGACACAGAGCCTGCCTCTGAGCTGCTGTGTAATCTTGGGCCAACCATGCCCCCCTGAACTTCAGGCCAGTGGCAGGACACAGCTGGCTGGCTGCAACAGATAAGCAGGAAAAGGCACACCCTGCACAGACATGTGTCCTCACTCTTCACTGGTTGAAGCAAATCACGACAGTGGGCAGGCAGAGGTTGGCCCCAAGGGAAGCTGGATGAGAGGGTCTCTAGCTGTGTAGCCCCAGCAGTCAAGGAGCCAAGTATGCCAGACTCCTGCCCATCTGCCCTGTGCTCTTCCTGGCAGGGCCAGTCTGCCTTAGTAACTGCATCATGAAAGAACATGGCAACGACAGCCTTTGCAGAGTGTTTACTGCTCTGCCAGTAAGTCCCAGGCCCTTTGAGAAAGGGGATGGATGAACCACTGCTAGAATTCACCCTGGATCCAATGCTAGAAGGCTCAGAGCATCTGGCAAACTGGTTTCCCCAACTCTGCCATTTGGGTCATAGACCTGCATTCCTACTCATTTCTCTTCCTCCATCCATTTGGGCAGGGGATGTGCCATGTGCCAGCACTTTGGACACGTGCTCTGGAGAGAGACAGATACAAGATGACCACCAGGAGGGTCTCCATTTCTTCTTTGCCTCAACTGGCTCCAAGGCTCCTCCTCTGCCCTGGACTCTAGGTGGCTGGCCTTGCAGCAGATGCTGTGACCATTTCTTAAAATCACTTTTATTGGGGAGGGTAATGGTTTACAATGCAGAGTCCATTGCTTTGATGTAATATATCATGCCTAGTCCAAGTTTCACTTTGTGTTCCCCCTCCCTGTCTGTATTTAATAAGACCTGCCTATAAGTGAGATCATTCAGTATTTGTCCTTTTCTTTTTGGCATATCTCACTTAACATGATGTCTTCAGGTTCCATCCAAGAAGAGGTGAACCAGAGTTCTATGTCCCATACCCTCCATTGGAAGTTTCCTTATTCTTTATCCCTCTGGGAATAAAGATCTTTATGGGGGTACATAAGGCAGCACGTCTGGCTTCTGTAATTGCTTCTCCACTGGACATGGGTGTTGACAGGTCGATCCATACCCCCAGATTGTTTCTGTCTTTTCCTAGTGGGGCAGGGTTCTTGGAAGGTGGGGGTTCTAGGACACTTTGGTGAGGTTGTCTGCCCAGGTAAGTCAGGTTGGCATCCTGGTAGCACCTGCAACTTGGTGGCTGAAAATCATTAAACTGTAAAGCAGAACAAATTGCTTAATAATTAGGAATCTAAAGGCAATACATAAATACGTAAAGGTAATACATAAATATGTAAAGAATACATAGCAGGTAAGATGTGGGGCCTTCATGTTGGAAGGAGCTAGGAAGTCTATTTTAGGCATATTCCAAAGGGGCCCATGACTTTACTAGTTTTGTCTGACCCTGACAGCTAACATGTAATTGGGCTAAAACTATTGTTTGGTAAGATGGTGTCAGAGTTGGGAATAGGGCTAGAATGCTGGATTAGGGCAGAGAGTAGCTCCCAAATATTATGACTTTATTTTCTTTTTTAAAATTTTTTATTATTATCTTTACTTACTGGATAGATACAGCCAGAAATCAGGAGGGAGGAGGCTGATAGAGAGAGAGACAGAGAGACACCTGCAGCCCTACTTCACCACTCATAAAGCTTTCCCCCTGCAGGTGGGGACCAGGGGCTCAAACCCAGGTCCTTGCACATTGTAATACATGCGCTCAAACAGGTGCGCCACCACCTGGCCCCATGACTTTATTTTCTAATGTGTGATAGGAAGCTGGGATTCTGGAAGTGGAGGATGTTTCCTGTGGGAGATGCCTCCCACTGCACTCCACAGATCAAGATTGTGTCCAGTTGGCCTTGAGGGACCAGTGGGAGCTGAGTCAGTCCAGTCTGCACTTTCTTTTTCTAACTTGCACAAGAGAGCCTTCTAGGGCACCCCAAATCACCTTCATCACAGGAGCTAAGACTAGAAGTTTACCCTCACTAATGAGCCCCGACCTTCTCCTCATTGCAAGCCCCACATCTTACCTCCAGACCCAGGGGACAGGAAAGACCTGGAAGAGCCCTCAGAGCAGAGTGCATGAGCAGGTGACAGGAGCAAGAATTACCTGCTGAGTTGTCACAGCCCTCCATCCAAGAGAGCAGCAGGACACACAGACACAGATGCACACACAGACACACAGGCATCCCTGTAGACACCTGCCAGCATTCACAGAATGCCCCCCCACACACACCCCTCATCAGATCTTCCAGCAGTAACAATGGACGTGTGTCCCCAGTCACTGGGATGGCAGTCTAAGGACAGCCTTCGCCCACGGCCCTTTGTGCTGGTCTCAAGATCTTGTTTCCTTCCACAGCAGCTCCAATTATGGGATTAAAGGAGGGACAATCCAGTGAGCAGCACCCAGCCTGCTCCCCAGCACAGGACAACCTCATAGCCCTCGGCCCTGGGCGGGATATAGTGAACTCCCCATGCCTTACACCCTTGGCCTCATTTCCCAGGTGCGTCAGCCCTCCAAATCTTCTTTAGCTGTTCTTCCTTCCTGCTCACTAGCCTTTTAAACCTGGAGCCTGGCCCAGTCCTAGGGCACAGGAACTATAGCTTGAATGCTTGAGTGAGTGAAGAAGTCCAGTGACCTAACACAGGAGAGATCCACCTGGAGCTGCCTGTCGCACTCAGGAAATTGCTGTCAGCCCCCTGGAAGGGCCTTTCCCATCCAGCCTATACCCAGTGATTCTGAGAGTCCCTGGATGCTTCTTCACAGACAAGGGAGAAGACAGCACCTCCCTGAAACTCCACTCACTTCCTTGCCTCTTCATGTCCTCTCTTGCCATTCTCTACCCTTTCCTCCTGCCCATCCCTGTGTCCTCTGGCTCCTCTTATCTGTTCTCCTCCTTGTCTCCTGACTCCATCCCAGTCTCTGTGCTCACCCCAGAGTTCAGCTCCTCGACAGAAGACCCCTGAGGGACTGACTTCCAGTCTTCCTCTCCCCCCACCGCTACACTGCAGCAGGAGAGGCTCTCTCTAAGGCAGCGCTGGGCACAGCAGCCCCTCAGCTCCTCCAAGTTTCCACATGCACCTGTGTGTCCAGGTCCCCACATGCACCACATCCCCACCCTTGTCATCTACGTTCCCTGAGCCCCAGGCTCTGATAGCTTTCTTGGTCCCCTAGAGCTTTCTTAGTCAACTAGTTACTGCGGCTTTTAGTCAAGATTGTCATCAGTGTGGTCCCATCCTAGTCTGACTTCGTTGTCCCATTCTGCATTTTCCCAACTCTTCCCTTCTCCCTCTGTCGTCACCACAACACTGAGACTGCTAGTTCTCTGAGCCAGATCTCCTACAAGGACACTCTCTCATCTCTGTGTCCTAAGCACTTGACACCATGTCTGTCGTAAAGTAGAATCTCAATAAATGTGCATCAAGTGAATTAGCGAATGAAAGGCTCTCCCCACATGAGCTGGCATCCTGTTTGGAGGGCAGCAGGAGGGTAGGGATAGTTACCAATGGAAAACCAAGGATACTTAAGAGAATAAGCCTCTCTTGGCTTCTTTCTTCCCCTGATCTCTGATTTCAGGACCCCCTTCTCGCTGGACTAGAAAGGTTTAAATTAGCAGGGCTCTTCTCCTGGATTAGTGCTAGAGACAAGAGATGAGTAGAGAGGGAGGCACCACACCAAGAGCCAGTGAAAATCCACAGCCTTCTGTCCCCTTTCCCTCCAGCTCGCTCCCCCTACTCCCTAATCAGCTCCTGAGTCCTCCGCCTCTGGCTTGCATGACAAGATTGCTGTCATCTTAGTCACTCCAATTCCTTCCTGATCAGTTCAAACATTCGTCAAGCTCATCATCCAGTGTCCAGCAGGGAGTATGTCACAGAATCCTTGTGTAACATACCCTTTCCCTGGGCATCCTGTGGCGGCCAATTAAGCTTTCACTCCAGAAGCAGAGACACTTCCAAGATGCCCAGCCTCTTGGCCAATCCCAGAGGGGTCCAGATGGCCAATCCCAGAGGGGTCCAGGTGACCTGGGACCCTCTGCCTGGCTCATTAGTCCCTCACCTGTTTACCATTCAAGGATTTTCTTCCCTTCATATTCTATTTGTTGACTGTTGACTTGTGTCTAAAGTGATTTCTTTAAGCTGCAGCTACTTTTTTTCTTCACATTCATTATATAACTGGCATCATTAGCTTTTAATATTTTCTTTACTTTTAATGATACAGATACAAAGAGAAAGATACAGAGAGGAAGGAGACTAGAGTCCTACTTAGATCTGGCTTTTGGTGCTGGGGATTGAGCCTGGGACCTCAGAGCTTCAGGCATGAAAGTCTTCTATATAACCATTATGCCCTCATAGTTTTATTTATTTTTATTTGATAGGACAGAGAGAAATTGATAGGGAGAAAGAGAGAGATCTGCAGTTTGACTTCACATCTCTTGAAGTTTTCCCCTGCAGCTGGGAACTGGGGGCTTTAACTCAGCTCCTTTTACTTGGTAACATATGTAACATTGTCTGGCTCCAGTTATTTAAAAATGTAGAGTTATTATTGCCAGAGACAGAGCAACTCTGTGGCACATGGGATGCCAAGAAACAAACCTAGGGCCCCATGCAAGCAGGGTGTGCCCTCTACGGGAGTCCCCTCCTGCCCAGCCCCCACCACACACACGTTTCCTTCCTTCTGACCCACCAAATGTCCGTATGTTACTCAAAGACAACTTGTGTGTACTTTATAGGGACTAATTCATTCCCATGGCTTACTCACTGAATACCCACCAGTCACCTCTTTTCTCTGTGTGAAACAGCAGAGTCTGAGTGCTGGACGGGGTCAGTTGAAAGGCTTACATCTGAATGCTGGATTTGTAGCCGGGACATGCCCAAGGTCCCCAGAGCCAAGTGGACTTGTCTGGGCTCTGTGTGGATGCCCAAGCCAGAGACTTAGCGTGGTAGGGGTGGAAAAGAAGGTTGAGGCTCCCTAGTCCTCAGTCCCTTTTTTGCAGATGAGGAAGCTGAGGCCCAAAAAGGCCTCTGCTGCTGTCACTGGCAGCGTCAGTGTCACAGTCCTATCGGCTCCTTAAGTGCTCTCTCTGTTGTGACACTTCCTGAGTGCTCACTGTGCACAAAGTATCCTTCCAAGCTTTGACAGTTGTGTATCAATTTTTTTTTTTTTGTAACTCTTGAAATCCCTGTGAGGAAGGTGCTTTTGCTCTCCCAGCTTCACAGGCTAAGTGTCTCTCATGGACGAAGATAGGAGGCGGTAATGCTTCTGCCCTGACCCACCATGTCCCTCACAGTCTCAGCACTGCATTTCATATACTCCTTGGAAAGCTTGTAGTGGTCACAGTTTTCTGCTACTTCCCTTGCTTTTTTGGGCATCTGTGCCTGCTCACTACTCAAAAGGCATCTCGCACACCCCACCCCTGCATGAAAGGCCACCAAGACCACAGAAAAAAGCGGAGTGCCAGGCAGGAGGTGCCACCATTCCCTGACAGACCCGCCTGCCTGCACCATCTTGGGCTGGTTGTCATCAGGGCTGTTATTAAAGCCAGAAATAGGATCCCGAGCTCTTTAGTCCTCCTCCAGACTTCTCACCCAGGAAGTTGCCACATGTCTGTGATACCACAGCATCTCCCCCTTCTCCCCCCATGAGGTCATCTACACCCCACCCCCCAGCACCTGCCCCTCTCCCCCTCCCCGCCTGCCCCAGGCAGGAGACTCAAACTGTCTCACACACCCAAGAACATTTTATAAGCATGTAACTTGAGAGAAATAGTCTTTCTCTGGTTGAGGTGAGGGACTGTCCTCCCCTGTGGGCCATTCATTTTGTGTCATTAGTATGTCTCTCCAGGAGTGAGTGGGGGTCTCACATAGCACTGCTTACCACTCTACGCCCTTCTCCACAGAGCTAAGATTCTTCCACTTTGCAAAGCCCCACCCCCACAGGTGTCTCGTGTGTGTGTGTGTGTGTGTGTGTGTGTGTGTGTGTGTGTGTGTGTGTGTGTGTGTGTGTGTGTGTGTTCGTTCGTTCGTCCAGGGCAGGATCCTGTAAGAACATAGAGCTGGTTCATCATTGGGAATTTGGTTAAAAAAAAAAGCTAAGTTCCCAGGCACAGGGTGGATGCTGGCTATTAAATTAGGTAAATTAGTTTTAAAATTAGCCAAGGTTAAGAGCATTCTAAATATGTATTCTTGAGCTTGGGTGATATCTCACCCTGCTAGATTTTCATGTCCAAGACCCCAGAGGCCTCAGGTTCAACCCCTGGCAGTACTGTGTACCAGACCGAGCAGTGTTGTGGTCTCTCATCCTCTGACTCTCAAACACAATTAAATCGTACAAAGGAAAAACATGTTTCCTCAACTAAACTCAATAACCTTTTTGAAAGCATGTGCTATGTGAGACCCGCCCCCCTCATTCCTGGAGAGTCATAGTGATGACACAGAATGAACAGCCCACAGGAGAAGGACAGTCCCTGACCTCAGCATACCCCCTTGTTGCCATTATAGTTGAGGGAATAGTGTGCTAATACTTTTCCAAGGTCACATAACTGGGAGTTGGTACAGCTGAACTAGACACCCACACCCCCAGTACTGGACTCTCCTTTCCCAGTTGCTTTATAGGAACCTCCAGAGAGATGTTCTCTCAAGGCCCCACTAGGGAAAGAGAGAGACAGGCTGGGAATATGGATCGACCTACCAATGCCCATGTTCAGTGGAGAATCAATTACAGAAGCCAGACCTTCCACCTTCTGCACCCCACAATGATCCTGGGTCCATGTTCCCAGAGGGATAGCGAATGGGAAAGCTATCAGGGGAGGGGATTGGATGTGAAACTCTGGGGGTGTGGGCAATGTGTGGGAATGTACTCCTCTTATCCTGTGGTCTTGTCAATGTTTCCATTTTACAAATAATAAAAAAAAAAAGAATTACTGGAACTGAAAAACCCCAAGAGCAAGGAAGTTCTGATCTCGTGCAGTCCCCCAAATCAGCAGGAGACCAAGTCCCAGTTTAGAAAGTAATGTAGAGACAAGTAAAGAAATACAAGCAGCAATGTCTATAAAAACAGCACTTTTCAGGAAGGTCAGATAATCAATACGTTCCAGCAGCTTCCATCCTACGATATGGGCCAGACTTACACACCATTGGGTCCTTTTAAGTGTGAGCAGACTGGCAGCACTGGATACTGGATACTTGAATGTGGCTACTGCAGAATGGGAAAGCATCTTTCTGCACTGGGCTGGCCATGTGATTTCAGACTAGATTTACTGTGGTTTATGTAATGCTTTTCATTCACACCAGAAGGAGTTTCTTTGCTGCTTCCCTTTTCAGAAACTCGGAGACCATATATCTTTGCAAAGTGGGGTTTTAAAAATAAAACAGGGAAGAAAAGATGAAATCAGAGAAGCTCCCAAGTTTCCTGCCTTCTGCCTGGTCCAGCTTTCTAGGCCCCTTCCTTTCCAGAATTGACATGGCGACTCCTATTGCAGCAGCACTGGCTCTGACAAGCCCAGGCCTTCCAAGAAAGCAACTCCTCCTAAAGGAATTCTGCAGCTCTCTGTCCTTCAGTAACCTTTTCCCTGCAGGGTCCATAGCCTCCACAGTCTTCTGTCTCTAGAAGTGCCCCCTCCTGTTCCATCAGGCCACAGCAATGTTTGGGACTGGGAAAGGGGAGGGACAGGCCAGCCTTCCTGCTGCAGTTCTAGTCCATCTGGATGTTGTCTTGGTCTTTTTATAGTACTCACTACTGCAACCAAGGAGAAGGCTCAGCTGGTAGACTGCAGGATCTGACATCGCATATGCCAAGTAGTGTACTGATTCTCTCTCTCTCTCATGAAACTCTTTCCCATATGATTTAAATGAGAAAATAATAAGATTTAGTTGTTTTTTTTTAAACATTTTTTCTTTATTGGGGGATTAATGTTTTACATTCGACAGTGAATACAATAGTTTGTACATGTATAACATTTCTCAGTTTCTACATAACAATACAACCCCCACTAGGTCCTCTGTCACCCTTTTCCAGGACCTGTACTCTTCCCCCCACCACCACCACCACCCGCCCCAGAGTCTTTTACTTTGGTGCAATACACCAACTCCAGCTCAGGTTCTACTTGTGTTTTCTCTTCTGATCTTGTTTTTCAACTTCTGCCTGAGAGTGAGATCATACCATATTCATCCTTCTCACTCTGGCTTATCTCACTTAACATGATTCCTTCCAGCTCCATCCAAGATGAGGTGAAGAAGGTGAATTCATCATTCTTAATAGCTGAGTAGTATTCCATTGTGTATATAGACCACAACTTGCTCAGCCACTCACCTGTTGTTGGACACCTGGGTTGCTTCCAGGATTTGGCTATTACAAATTGTAGTGCTAAGAACATATGTGTACACAGATCTTTTTGGATGGGTGTATTGGGTTCCTTAGGATATATCCCCAGGAGAGGAATTGCAGGATCATAGAGTAGGTCCATTTCTGGCCTTCTGAGAGTTCTCCAGACTGCTCGCCACAGAGGTTGGACCAACTGACACTCCCACCAGCAGTGCAGGAGGGTTCCTTTGACCCCACAACCTCTCCAGCATCTGTTGCTGCCACCTTTTCTGATGTGTGACATTCTCACAGGAGTGAAGTGGTATTTCATTGTTGTCTTTATTTGCATTTCCCTGACAATCAAAGACTTGGAGCATTTTTTCATGTGTTTCTCGGCCTTTTGGAAGATTCAGTTTTTATTTGCGATTAATAGTGGTTCACAAGCTTCTGAGATTACAGGGTGTAGTTCTGCTCCACACTCACCACCAAAGTTCTGTCCCCCCACCCTCCCAACGGGGACCACTATAGTTCTCACCAGGTCTCAGTGACAATTCGTCTTCTTTAGTTTGTTTTCAAGTTCATGTGCATCATGCAAATGAAACCAGCTGGTAGCTGCCTTTCATCTCTTTACTTGCTTTGCTAAGCATGATCACCTCCAGTTCCATCCATTTTGTTTCAGAGGATGCAGCATCATCTTTCTTGATTGCAAAGTAGTATTTCATGGAGTATATATACCCTGTAACTTCTTTATCCAGTCATCTGTTGATAGTAAACTGCTGACACTAACAGTTTAAATTGTCCTAAAAAAAAAGAAAAAAATTCACTACTGCTTTCCCTAAACTAACTATGTGCTGAACTTGGGGTAAAATCCTCCCGAGTTCCAGAAATCCTTGCAGAGCTTCCTTATGCCTTTCCTCCACCCTCATCTCCTGCCGCCCCACCTCACGCCACTGCCCTCCACCCTCAGGACACACCAGGATTTTATGTGCCTTGCAGCAGCTAGCCCCTGGACTTGGAATGCTCTGTTCAATTCTCCTTGTTTGTCTGAATTGTCTGCTTGTCTAAGGATCTCTCTTTTCTCTGCCTCTTAAAAGCAAGCTCCATCCTCTCACTCTCTATTTCCTTACCTTTTTAAAAATAATTTTAAAATTTTATTTGTAAGATAAAAAACAGAAAATATTGACAAAACCATAGGATAAGGGGAGTATAATTCCACACATTACCCACTACCAGAGTTCCGTATCCCATCCCCTCTACTGGAAGCTTTCCTGTTCTTTATCTCTCTGGGAGCATGGACCCAGGATCATTATAGGATGCAGAAGGTAGAGGGTCTGGTTTCTGTAATTGCTTCTCACTGAACCTGGCCATTGGCAGGTAGGTCCATACTCCCAGCCTGTCCCTGTCTTTCCCTAGTAGGTCAGGGCTCTGAGGAGGTGGGGTTCCAAGACACATCGGTGAGGTCATCTGCCTGGGGAAATCAGGCTGGCTGGTGTCATGCCCTCACCTTTTAAATGTCCTGCCTGACACTTTGTATAGCAGGTCATCTCCTTGACCTGTGACTTGCCTGTCACCTGATTCCCACTGGGACTTAAGCTCTCCAAGGGCAGACCCCAGACTTGTCTTGTCTCTGCTGAGTCCCCAGCACTAGCACAGAGTGATATTTATCAAGTGGGGAGAAGCAAGTCCCTGCTCATGATGATGAGATCCCTGAGAGCAGGCATCTTTCCCTTCTATGCCCTTGGCACATGGTATGTTGCCTGTGATGGACCTGTGAGCCAGAAACTTCTGGTTTTTACCTGTAAGAGAAAGGAGGAGTAGAAATCTTTTTATAAAACTTCTTCTTATAAGGGCATTAGGCCCCCCCATAACCTCATATTAAGCCTGACTGCCTGCCCAAAGCCCGCCTCCAGATACTATCATGATGTGTGTGTGTGTGGAGGGTGTCAATATATGAATTTGAAGGGAACAGATCAATCCATAGTGGTTTCTCAAAGAAAATACAAGCATAAATGAAGCAAAGAAAAAAACAAATTTAGTAGTGTTCTGATAAAAAAACATAAATGAAGTACAGCAGAATACTATTATTAGTTATTAGAATGTCCCAGAGCTCAACAAAGCTAGACCAGTTTGGTAGGAAATTTCTTTTACCAGGTCCAACAAGAGTCAGCCTTGGGGCTTCTCACTGTGGGTCAGTATTGCCAGCTCTAAAGCTGTCCTGTGAGGAGAGAGGAGGAGAAAGTTAATGGGGTACAGGTGGGAGGTGGCTCAGGGAGTGGAGCATGTGTGAGGTTTAAGGTTCAATCCCACACACCACATAGCTAGAGCAGTACAGTGCTCTGGTCTTGGGTCTCTCTCTGTCTCCATCTCTCTCAGTCTCTGTCTCTCTCTCTCCTAGACTCTGTGGGAAAGGCTGATTGGGAGCAGTCTTAGGGAAAGGGGTGAGAGCACATCCCTATTCCTAGAGGTAGTCATTCTTTGGAAAGTTGTGCTCCTTAAAGTGCAGCACAAGTGAATGTGGCTGGTTCAAGTTGAGGGCAGTTGGGGCACAGTTGGGGCGAGGCCTGGGTAAGCTATGACTAGAAACCAAAGTCCCTGTGCAGGGCTTCACACACTCACCTTGATCTCCCTTGGCTTAAACTGACTCAGTGAGCACAATTATGGCTCAAGATTGCTTTAGATCTTTAAGTGGCAGCATCTCACTGCTGGATTTCCCACTTTGTCTTTGTTCTGCCAACCCCTCCCCCATTACTTTCCCCATGAGCTGCCTTCAAGCCACTTTTTTTTTTAATAATTTATTTCTTTATTGGGGAATTAATGTTTTACATTCAACAGTAAATACAATAGTTTGTACATGCATAACATTCCCCAGATTTCCATTTAACAATACGACCCCCACTATGTCATTCATCATCCTTCATGGACCTGTATTCTCCCCACCCACCCACCCCAGAGTCTTTTACTTTGGTGCAATACGCCAATTCCATTTCAGGTTCGACTTGTGTTTTCTTTTCTGATCTTGTTTTTCAACTTCAGCCTGAGAGTGAGATCATCCCATATTCATCCTTCTGTTTCTGACTTATTTCACTCAACATGATTTTTTCAAGGTCCATCCAAGATCGGCTGAAAACGGTGAAGTCACCATTTTTTACAGCTGAGTAGTATTCTATTGTGTATATATACCACAACTTGCTCAGCCACTCATCTGTTGTTGGACACCTGGGTTGCTTCCAGGTTTTGGCTATTACAAATTGTGCTGCCAAGAACATATGTGTACACAGATCTTTTTGGATGGATGTGTTGGGTTGCTTAGGATATATCCCCAGGAGAGGAATTGCAGGGTCATAGGGTAGGTCCATTTCTAGCCTTCTGAGAGTTCTCCAGACTGTTCTCCACAGTGGTTGGACCAATTGACATTCCCACCAGCAGAGCAGGAGGTTTCCTTTGACCCCACACCCTCTCCAGCATTTGCTGCTGTTACCTTTTCTGATGTATGACATTCTCACAGGAGTGAAGTGATATCTCATTGTTGTTTTGATTTGCATTTCTCTGACAATCAGAGACTTGGAGCATTTTTTCATGTGTTTCTCGGTCTTTTGGATCTCTTCTGTGGTGAATATTCTGTCCAAGTCCTCCCCCCATTTTTGGATGGGGTTATTTGTTGTCTTGTTGTTGAGTCTGGCAAGCTCTTTATATATGTTGGTTATTAAACTCTTATCTGATGTATGGCATGTAAAGATCTTCTCCCATTCTGTGAGGGGTCTCTTGGTTTGGGTAGTGGTTTCTTTTGCTGTGAAGAAGCTTTTTAATTTGATGTAGTCCCATAGGTTTATACTTGCCTTAGTCTTCCTTGTAATTGGATTCGTTTCATTGAAAATGTCTTTAAAATTTATGCGGAAAAGAGTTCTGCCAATATTTTCCTCTAAGTATCTGATAGTCTGTGGTCTAACATCCAAGTCCTTGATCCACTTGGAATTTACTTTTATATTTGGTGAAATACAGTGATTCAGTTTCATTCTTCTGCATGTTTCAACCCATTGTTTCCAAAACCATTTGTTGAAGAGACTCTGCTTTCCCCATGTAATAGTCTGGGCCCCTTTGTCAAAGATTAGATGTCCATAGGTATGGGGCCTCATTTCTGGGCTCTCAATTCTATTCCACTGGTCAGTGTGTCTGTTCATGTTCCAGTACCAAGCAGTTTTGATGACAATGGCCCTATAATACAGTTTGAGATCTGCGAGTGTGATGCCTCCGGTTGTGTTCTTTTTTCTCAAGATTGTTTTGGCAATTCTAGGTCTTTTCTGGTTCCAGATAAACATTTGTAGCATTTTTTCTATTCTCCTAATAGAAAATAGATCCCTGCTTGGGACCTTGACGGGGATAGCATTAAATATGTAGATGGCTCTGGGTAATATATTCATTTTGATGATGTTAATTCTTCCAACCCATGAACATGGAATATCTTTCCACTTCTTTGTGTCTTTTTCAATTTCTTTGAGTAGTGACTCATAATTTTCAGTATACAAGTCTTTCACTTCTTTGGTTAGGTTTACTCCTAGATATTTTATAGTTTTTGTTGCTATAGAAAAAGGAACTGATTTCTGGATTTCAATTTCTTCTAACTTAGTGTTTGCATAGAGGAATGCCACTGACTTTTGAATGTTAATTTTATAGCCTGAAACATTACTGTATTGCCTGATGATTTCCAAAAGCTTCTTGCTGGATTCCTTAGGTTTTTCCATGTATACTATCATGTCATCTGGAAATAAGGAGAGTTTGACTTCTTCTCTTCCAATCTGTATGCCTTTAATTCCTTGCTCCTGCCTGATTGCTATGGCAAGAACTTCCAACACTATGTTGAATAGTAATGGTGATAGTGGGCAGCCCTGTCTAGTACCTGATCTGAGGGGAAATGCTTCCAGTTTTTCACCATTGAGTATGATGTTGGCTGTAGGTTTGCTATATATAGACTCCACTATCTTCAGGAATTTTCCATCTATTCCCATTTTTTTGTAGTGTTTTGATCATAAAGGGATGTTGTATTTTGTCAAAGGCTTTCTCTGCATCTATTGATATGACCATGTGGTTTTTGGTCTTGCTTTTGTTGATGTGGTGGATCACATTGATTGACTTACGTATATTAAACCAACCTTGCATGCCTGGGATAAACCCCACTTGGTCATGATGAACAATCTTTTTGATATACTGCTGTATCCGGTTGGCTAGAATTTTGTTCAATATTTTCGCATCTATGTTCATCAGAGATATTGGTCTGTAGTTTTCTTTTTTGGTTGTGTCCCTGTCTGCTTTTGGTATCAGGGTGATGTTGGCTTCATAGAAGCTGGCAGGGAGTATTCCAGTGTCTTCAATCTTCTGGAAGACTTTTAAAAGTAGAGGTATTAAGTTCTTCTTTGAAAGTTTTATAGAATTCATTTGTAAAACCATCTGGTCCAGGACTTTTATTTTTGGGAAGATTTTTGATAACTGTTTCAATTTCATTAGCTGTGATGGGCCTGTTCATGTTATCCACTTCCTCTTTACTTAGTTTTGGAAGTTGGTAGGTATCTAGGAAATCATTCATTTCTTCCAGGTTCTCTAGCTTGGTGGCATATAGTTGTTCATAGAAGCCTCGCATGATATGTTGAATTTCTGCAATGTCTGTTGTGATATCTCCTCTTTCATTTACTATCCGATTTATTTGGGTCTTCTCCCTTTTTTGTTTTGTGAGTCTGGCTAAAGGTTTGTCGATTTTGTTCACTCTTTTGAAGAACCAACATTTACTTTCATTGATCTTTTGTATGGTTTTCCTATTCTCAATGTTATTTATTTCTGCCCTAACTTTAGTGATTTCTGTCCTTCTGGTTGCTTTAGGATTCCTTTGTTGTTCTTCTTCTAAGTCTTTAAGATGTGCAATCAGGCTGTTTATTTGTGCCTTTTCTTGTTTCCTAATGTGTGCTTGTATAGCAATGAACTTCCCTCTTAGGACTGCTTTAGCTGTGTCCCAAATATTTTGATAGCTTGTGTCTTCATTTTCATTGAACTCTCGAAACATTTTGATTTCTTCCTTGATTTCCTCTTTGACCCAGAAGTTGTTAAGAAGTGTACTGTTGAGCTTCCACATTTTGGGACTGTTACTAATCTTTTGTTGATTGTTAAGTGTTAGTTTAATTCCACTGTGGTCTGAGTAGATGCTTGGGATGATTTCAGTGCTCTTGAATTGGCTGATGCTGTCTTTGTGGCCTAATATATGGTCTATCCTTGAGAATGATCCGTGTGGATTTGAATAAAATGTGTATTCCAGTTTCTTGGGATGAATGACTCTGAAAATGTCCAATAGTTCTAGTTTATCTACCTCTTCATTTAGCTCCCTTATGTCTTTACTGATTTTCTTCCTGGATGATCTGTCAAGTTGAGACAGTGGGGTGTTGAAGTCCCCTACTATGATTGTGTTACTGTTAATATATTGCTGTAGCTCTTTCAGTAGAAGTTTGATGTATTTAGATGGCTTCTCATTGGGTGCATAGATGTTAATAATTGTTAAGTCCTCTTGATTGACTGATCCTCTGAGCATTAAGTAGTGTCCATTCCTATCTTTTTTAACCTTATCTATTTTAAAGTCTATCATGTCAGATATGAGAATAGCTGTTCCTGCCCTTTTTTGTGGGCCATTGGCTTATATGATAGTTTTCCATCCTTTCACTTTAAGTCTGTGTTTGTCTTGTTGAGTTAGGTGAGTTTCCTGTAGACAACATATTGTTGGGTTGTGTTTTCTGATCCATCTTCCTACTCTGTGTCTTTTAATAGGTGAATTCAGGCCATTGACATTTATTAATATCAAGATTGAAGATATTTTAACGCCATTCTTGAAGAGTTTTAGAGTGTTTTGATATATGTCCTATTTGTGGTGGTCTGGTTGTTTATAGGAGACCTTTCAGAACTTCTTTCAGGGCAGGCTTGGTGATGGTTGCTTCCTTCAACTGTTGCTTGTCTGAGAAGGTTTTGATGCTTCCATCTAGTCTGAATGACAGTCTAGCAGGATATAGTATTCTTGGCTGAAAGCCTTTCTCATTGAGCACTCGATAGATATCTTGCCATTCTCTTCTGGCCTGTAGTGTTTGTATGGAGAAGTCTGCTGCTAATCTTATGGGTTTTCCTTTGTAGGTGACTGTTTTTCTCTTGCATCCTTGAGGATCCTTTCTTTATCCTTATTCCTTTCCATTCTAAGTATGACATGTCTTGGTGTCTTTAGGTCTGGGTTAATTCTGTTTGGGACCCTCTGGGCTTCTTGAATCTTTGTCTTTGGTGTTGTCTAGACTAGAGAAATTTTCAGCTATTATGGCCTGGAGAATGCTTTCTTCCTCTCCTCTCTTTCTTCCTCTGGTAAGCCAATAATGCGTATATTGTTTCTTTTGAAGTAATCCCATAGGACTGTGTTGTTGTTTTCAGCATCTCTTAATCTCTTTTTGAGATCTCTTACTTCTTTTTTTGTTGTCTCTAATTCATCCTCAATCTTGCTAATTCTGTCTTCAGCCTCATAGATTCTATTCTCTCTGCCCTCTACTGCTTTCTGGAGTTCATCTATTTTGTTGCCCTGCTCTGATACTGTTTTAGCTTGTTCAGCTAGTTGCCTTCTTAGCTCAGCGATTTCAGCTTTCAGCTCTCTAATAACCATGAGATAATTAGAATTTTCTTCCATATTCTCATTTGTTGTTCCTGCATTTCTGATTACAATTTTTTCAAATTCTTTACTCACTCCTGTTATTATTTCCTTAGCTAATGTTTGGATGTTGAACTCATTGTTTTGTGCTTCACACTCTGGAGGACTTTTAGCTGGACTCTTGTCCTGGTTCGAGTCTCCAATATTTTTTCTTGTTGTTTTAACCATTTTATATATTATGTTATGAGTTCCCTTTATCAGTACTTTTATTGATCACTATTGCCTGGATTGACTTGTGTCCAAGTAATTTAATTAAAGGGTTTACCGTGGTGGAAGTTAACAGTTTTTTCAATCCCTGAGTTGGAGCTCAGTGGTGTAAAAGCCTCTTTTTTTTTTCTTCACTGTAGGCTATGGGAGCCTGAGGGCTTTTAAACTGTCAATAGGCTTCTTAGCTTAATCACTGACTCCTGACCAAGAGATAAAGCAGGGTGTGGCAGAGATAATCCAATGGTTATGCAAAGAGACTTTCACAGCCCCTCAGCTATGCCACTGAGGTATAGGTCTTCTCCTGAGTTTCCTGGTTAGATCTCTGTCCCCTGGTGTCCCTCCCTGTTGCTGCTCCAGATTCTGAGGGTAGTAGCAATGGAGACTCAGAGTTGTACTTGGTGAGTCTCTGGGGAGTCCTTTCCTCCCTTCAGCTGTCCCCTTGTTGGTGGAGCAGACTGGAGGTGGTGTCTCCACTGACAAACTGTCGAACTGTTAGCAGCCACTTAATCTCTCCTTATGCCCCTCTCTCCTCTCTGTCACCAGCCACGCGTGTTCGTACTCACGGGTGATTTACTGGGTTCCTGTGGTCATTCTAGTCCTGTCTTGTTTCGGTCCGGGTGGTCTCCTTTGGTATTCCTAGTTGATCAGGGAGAGGAGAGGAGAGAAAGCGATCTGCTGCTTGTAGCTCCGCCTCCGGAACAGCTCAAGCCACTCTTCAACAACCCCCACATTGTGGGAACAATCGCTTGCATCTACATCTGGAAGCTCACACTTCATTGGGTTCAAGGTTATCTGGTTGGTTTTGACCCATCCTGGAGACCAACCTGGATAGTTCTGAGTTGTAGTCTGCCCAGAGCGGAGCACGTGGACCTTCTGCCTTACCCACTCCACTGTGCTTTTCTGTGCAGCATCTCAAGAGTCAGTGTTCAAACTAAAAACGCCCTACTTAGCATTCATCCAGCAGCCCTCCTCACTTCTTCCAAAACAGAGCTCAAAGCTAAACTCTCCCAGGAAGACTTCCAAGATTAAAAGGGGGCAGACATGAAGCTCTTACCTTCTAGGACAAGGGGAAACTCCACAGAGCTCAGGCTCCGAGTGGCCTGGGGCTGCGCCTGAATTTCAAAGGGGAAGCTCCTTCTCAGAAATGAAAAGCTGTGAGTGAAGTTGAGAATGTTGACTGTGCTGCTTTGGGGAGGGAGGCCTTGTGCCTTCACATGCCCGTCAGCTAGCAAGCTCTCGGCCCAGCCTCCATGCCAGCCCCAGGCCGGTAACCTATTCTAGATAGGAAAAAAAACTCCCTGGGAGAGCTCTCTGTAATTCCCCACCACCCTATCTGTGATTATCAGAGGATGCAGCTGACCCCAAAACACAGTTGGACCCTTCTGACTTCGGAGAGGCAGGACATATGCCGTGGGGTCAGGTTGTCTGCACTATAGGTTGGAAACTCCCCCCACCCCCAAATAGTCAAGTCCCGACAGACAGTAGGGACAGGATTGGGACTCCTTTCTCCTAATTGCCCACACTCTGGGACAGTCAGGATGAAGGAGTCTCTGGCACTGTCGATTTCCCTCCAGGGCTTCCCCAATTGAGAGTCGATGCACACACACCATCAAGGCACAACAATGAGACCCTCCACCTTCATAATCAGGCCATGCGTAAAAGCCCCCTAAGCCCCTACCTGCCCACCCACCTAAGATTCCTAATTGGTGGCCCCATCGGCTCCCTGATGCCAATGCCTCTGACCCGTGGCTGACTCTGAGCATCCACCCCTAAATGAATGACTGATCCTTCTTCTCATTCCAAACCCGGAGTGAATGGCCCCATTTGTCCATGACACAGAGGGGTGTGGGCCCCCTCCTGGGGAGCCAGCACATGGACCTGCTGCTCAGGCTGCATCTTGCTTGTGTGCAGACACAGCTCTAGTCAAGCCCTGACTGAGCATTCACTGTTCTCTTGCCAGTTTCTGTTGCAGGAAAACCTAAGAACCCAGGTCTGAGAACAGCCCTGGGAAAATAGCCCTCAGAGTCTCCTCTGTCAGCTGAGATCCTGCAGGAGCAGGTGAGATTATACTGTAGCCCCACCCACAGCCCCTTGGGCCTTCCCAGGGGTTGGGGCTTCAGTACAGGTATGGCGTCTGTCCTTGCCGTTCATGTCCCTCTTTGCTTGGCTTTTTGCTGGTAGAGACCCTGTGGGAAGTATCAGTTAGTGGCACCAATTTCCCACTTGCAAGCATGCTGACCATGATGTCTATTGAAAACAGAAGTTTTATGAAAAGCATGAGAGATCGATAAACATTATGTCCTGAAACCAGCAAATTAGTGTTGACTGAGCTGCCTCTCGGTGTTTCTAAGCGGTTGCGTCTGAGTCCCGCTCTGTCTCATTTATTTATTGCTGCACAAAGAAACCAAACCAAACTCAGAGGCTCAAGCAGGGATGTACTGTGTCGCTGAGATTCTGTGCATTTGGCTTGACTCAGCGGGGTACTGTCTTCCACTGGGACATCCTTGCCAACTTTACTCACACCTGATGTTTCTCTGGCCGGGCCCTGACTGCTCTCTGCAGGGCCTCTCTTCACATGGTGGTTGACTAGGCTTTAGTTATATGGTGGCCTGCATTTACAGGACAGTGAAAGCAGACACAACTTGTTCTCTTAAGATCCCAGACTGGAAGTGACACATAATCCCTTGTGCTATGATTTCTTAGTCAAAGCAGAATAAGCCTGGTTTCAAGGGAAAAGGAAAGAGATTCCACTTCTTGGTGTGAGGGAAGCATATAAATGGGGGAAAAGAATTGTGGACAATTAGCCACATTTTCTTCCTCCATTTTCTATCCCACTCTCTCTTTTTTTTTAAATATTTATTTTCTTACTTCATGAGAGGAAGCATCAGTCCTGCATATGTGGTCCTAGGATTAGACCAGAGTGGGAGGAGAAAGCATTGCCTTCTGTGTCTGCACTGAGATTCAAGTACTTCCTCCTTCCGTGTCTGGTCTGTCCAGGTCCTGTGCCATTAGCAAACTCTCAGGGCTGAGACTCTGGGCTACACAGGGAGGCCGGCATGTTAATTAGCCTCATCCAGCCTTCTCTGAATGTCTGATTCTGGCTTCTCACATCATTGCTATTAGAATTAATGCTTGTGGTTAGCCCATCACCAGTCCAGCCAGTCTGAAATGAAGCAGATTCAGTTACTTTTACATGTAGTCAGCATGGCAGGCTGCACGTTTGCCTGGGTGGATCCTGACACCACGTAATGCCCCTTTTCTTCTCTGGGGCACCATTCAGCCTAGACAGCAATGAGTAAGGGGCTGGCTGGTGTCAGTGCAAACGGCAGTCTCCCTGGGGTCTCCAGGATCTGTGTATCCAATTCCCCCTCTCTTTTTCTAATTAATTATTGTCAAATGTAACACATATATAGGAAGTGACTTAAAACAAACAACAACAACTAAAAATGTACAGCTTAACTATCACAAAGAAAACATTCACAGAGCTTTCGGCATTAAAAACCTCATATAACTTTCGGTAGGTTTACTCATAGGAAATAGATTCTTTTCATGATAACATAAAAGGGACCTTTAAAATTTTATTTTCTAAATCCTTACTTTATGTTGTTAGATAGAAATCAATTGATTTTAATTGACTTCTAATGTGGATCTTGATTCTGAAAATTTGCAGTTTCTTTCTGGTCCATTCTCTCTCTCTGCTAAAGTTTTATCTTTTCCCCTTTAATAATTAGGTCTTTATTTTTTAACCCTCTTGCTTCCCTTCCCATCCTGAGTAGCGCTCCCAGGAGATACAGACTGTGAGTGTTGTTGCCTAGCTAGTTAGATCATTTAAATCTTCCCTTCTCTATTGCAGTGGAAAGCTTTCAACATTTTGTGACTTGTCTGGTGTCTGTTAAGACTTGCTGTAGACTCCCTTTGTCAAGTTTTCCTTTATTTCTATTTTGCTAAGTGAGTTCTGTTTACTTTAGTGATGAGTAAATGTTGGCCTGCATCACTTTTTAAGGTCGTCATGTAGATGTGCACTTTTGTTCTGCTCGTGTGGGTGAAGCTGATTAAAGTCTGAATATTAAGCTAGCCTTGCTCTCCTGGAGTAAATTCAGTCTGAGCTGATGCATGATCTTTTCACACATCACTGATTCCACTGGCTAATAGAATGCTGAGAGTTTTGCTTCTGTGCTTGACTGAATATGGTTTAGGGTTTGTTTGTTTGTTTCATTTTCTCATCATGTTGCTCTTCCCTCTGGTATTAAAATTAGGTTGGTTCCAATAAAGAAAAAGAAAGCTGGGAAATGTTGACTTCGTTTCTGGATGAAATCTATAAGATGTACATTTTCCCCCTTTCCTAAAAGCTTAACAAAATTCACCACTGAAGCAACCTGGGGCTAGAACATTCTCAACTGCAGAAGACTTTCCATATCACACTGAATACCTTAAATAATTATATTATTACATTTCCAATTGTTCTTTTTTGCTAGGTTTGGTATGTTGTGTTGAATTTGTTCATTTAATGAAATTTTCAATTTTTTTGGCACAATCTAAGTTATGATGTCTTCTTAACTTCCATTTAAGGCTTGTGATAATTTGTCCAAGGACTGATTAGTTTTTGGTTTAGGGGCCAGATGGTAGAGCATCTGGTTGAGTGCACATGTTACAGTGATCCAGGACCCAGGTTTGAGTCCCTGGTCCCCACCTGCAGGGGGAAAGCTTCACAAGAGGTGAAGCAGTGCCTGCAAGTGTCTGTCTCTCTCCCTATCACCCCCTTCCCTCTCAATTTCTGGCTGTCTGTCTTTAGTAAATAAAGAATTAAAATTTGTTTAGTCTGTCTTTTTCATCTTAGATTTGTTTCTATAGCACTGAGTCCATTCCTTACCTTTATTAGTTTGTCTTTCTTGGGTTCCAAATTGTTTTGTTTTGTTTTCACCTTCTATTTTATTTGATAGGACACAGGCACCTGCAGCCCTGCTACACTACTCATGAGGTGTCACCCCTGCAGATGGGGAGTGGGGACTAAAAACCTGGGTCCTTGCACATGGTAACGTGTGTGCTCAGCTGGGTGCAACATCGCCCAGCCTCTTTTTTTGTTGTTGTTGTTAACTGCTAGGTAGTGATTGATATCAGTAATTTAAAAAAAAAATCTTAATTTTCTTATGAATGCATTTTAAAACAGTAGTTTCCCTTAAACATTCTATTAACTTTCAGTATGGTGTTTTTTCCCTTCTAATTAAAATATTTCCTAAATTTGGTTTGTATTAATATTAGACCTATGAATTATTTGAAAGTGTGTTTTTAAATGCACATAGCAAGGGGCTGGGGAGACAACATAATGGCTCTGCAGGACTTTCATGCTTGAGGCTTTGAGCCCCCAGGTTCACTCCTCAGCTGCCCAGTGCTCTAGTCTCCCTCTCTCATTAAAAAAAATACACAGAGAAGCTTGTTATATTTTAATGACTGATTTTGAGCTTATTTCTTCCCTTCTATTTTATTTGATAGGACACACAGAGAAATTGAGAAGAAGACAGACACCTAATGTTGGAGTATATATTCCAAATTTTAATGTCTGAAAATTTCTGAGACAGTATGTGAATGTTCCACCAGCACTGGGAAAGCATTTGTACTGTTCAGCTTGGGCCACAGCTCTGTTTGCCACTAAGTTAAATCTACACTTTGGTTAAAATATCTCATCTTGAGAGTCGGGCGGTGGCGCAGCGGGTTAAGCACACATGGCGCAAAGTGCAAGGACTGGCGTAAGGATCCCGGTTTGATTCCCCCGGCTCCCCACCTGTAGGGGAGTCACTTCACAGGCAGTGAAGCAGGACTGCAGGTGTCTGTCTTTCTCTCCCCCTCTCTGTCTTCCCCTCCTCTCTCTCCCATATCCAACAATAACGGCATCAATAATAACTATACAACAATAAAAAAAACAAGGGCAACAAAAGGGAATAAATAAATAAATAAATAAATTTAAAAAATTAAAAAAATATTTCATCTTCTTGCTAATTTGGGGTACTGCTTTTTATATTAAAGTTACTGGAAAAAGTAACCTGAAATTCCAATGTGAATGTGGTTTATTTTTCCTCTCAGTTACTGCTTTAAATACTTTGAGGTGAGGTGCGTTTAAATTTAGAATTGCTGTTTCCTACCTGGTGAACTGAAGCCTCAATCATCTCCAGCCTCTAAAGTCTACTTGTCTGATAATAATGAGATGGCTCTACTTGTTCCTCTTTGGTTGAAATTTGCATAGGTTATTTCCCTTGACATTTTCTCCTTCAACCTTTCTGTAACTTGTGTTTTAGATGTATTTCTTATAAACAGCAAATAGCTAGAATCTTTCAAAAACCTAGTCTCGCAGGCCTTTGTCTTTAAGCATCTGGCACATTTACATGCAATATAATAGTTGCTATATTTGGGCTTAAATCTACTATCTTGCCATATGCTTTCTATTTCCCTGCCTGCTCTACCTTTTGTGTTTCTTATTTCCCTGCCTACATTGGGTAGGTCTTTGAGGATATAATTAAGAAGAAAAACACTGTAATCTGAAGTGTACCATTCCATATATTTTGACACAGCTCACTCTTGTAACTTCCATCTAAATCAAGATGGAGAGCAAGCTGCTCTCCTCACTTCTACTACAGAGAGCCTCACAGATTTTTTTCTGTCATCATAATTTTGCTTGTTCTTGAACTTCCTTTGAAAGATATTTGTGTATGTGTGTGTGTTTGTTGTCACTTCATGTGCCGTTTCTGAGATTTATTCATTGATGTGTGTGCTGGTAGTTTGTTTCTGTCCCTGAGCAATATTCTATTGCCTGGCTTTATCACAACAGGCTTGTCCATTCTCATCTTGAAGGAAACTTGGCTTGCTCCTAGTTTGAAATTATTATGAATAAAGCTCCTATTAACTTGTACATGTGCCTTATGGACTTGTGATTTCATTTCTCCTTGGTAAATATTTACAAGTGGAACGTCTGTGTCGTAGGTAGGACATGGACACATTGAACTTTACATGAAGGTGCACTAATTCTCCAGAGAGCTTTTTATTCCTGCCAACAATATGAGAAAGTTCCTAGTGCTTTGCATCTTAACTGGCATTTTACATTCTTAATCTTTTCAATTTCACCCATCACTGTGGTTTATCTCCTTATGGTTTAAGCTACATATCCCTGACTACTGAAGACGCTGAAGACTTTTTCATATGATTCCTGGTCATTCATGTATCTTTACTGGCAGCAAGATTATTCAAGTCTTTGGCCAGATTTTTAAGTTGTGTTGCTTGTCACTTTGTCCTTCAGTTGCAAAAGTTCTTATCAGGCTTTATATGTAAGATAGGGACTCAAGATCTTGCTTGAGACTTTGTGCAAACCCTGACCAACTTACCATGCTGAGGGCTAAGCAGTTGATATGCAATTTATTTCACCATTCAGTATTTCTTAAGCAATGCTAAAGACAAAGTATGCTCAGCAGGTACAAATGCAAATGCAAGGAAACTCCAAGAACATACAGATCAGTCAGTGTGTGTGTGGGGGGGGGGAGGATGAGGGGACAGATCCAATACAGTGCTAGCTGTTGAAATGGCTTTCTTTCATTAGCAATTGCTGTATGGCAAAGTCTACAAAAATAATACTTTTGCTAGACTGGATTCACACTAAGCCAACACATACTAAACATCATATAATGATCTGTGGTCTACAGACACAATGGAATACTCCTCCGCATTAAGAAAGGGTACAGTCTTGTCTTCTGCAGCAACATATATATGTAGCCAGAGGGTGTAATGCCGAGTGAAATAAGTCACAAAGAAAAAGACACTGAATGATCTCACACACACACACACACCGTGCAAGGGAACAGTACAAACCGACTCAAAACCAACCCTTGGATGCAGACCACAGAATTGAGGTTACTAGAGCAGAGAGGGCAGAAGCATCACAAAGGGCAGGGATGTCCAATAAATGGTAGTAATGAAATTCTTTAATCTTTGGTGGTGGATGTGGGATATTTAATTTTAAATATATGTGAATAAGCCCTCCTGAAACATACACAATCTCATGAACCACTTTTACCTCAGCTAAGATTCTTGAAGAAAGGGCTAAAGATTAAGAAATATCTCCCTCTCACTTTTTCTTGTGTATGTGTTTTCATCAGAATCTTTTATCTACCAGTGCAGTGAATGAGACCAGAGACCTGGAGTCCAGTAGCTTCTCCCACTAAATGAGCAATTCCAGCAAGTGTGTTTCCTTTGTGAGCCAATTTCCTTATGTGTAAAGTAGTAACAGAACTTGCCTTGTTGCTGTGAAGATTAGATGTGATAATACAGACCTTGGTGGGGACATGATAGATGCTGAGTCCTGTGATTCTGTCAAATGCTGAGCTTTGCAGGGAAAATGTGGGGCATCCTTGTACTTGGGTTGGTGACTCAAGTGGTGCTGAGGGAGAAAGGGAGGGGGCAGGGGTGAGGGGCTGGGGTGCAGAAGCACTTGCAGCTGGCAGTGTTTGGGCCCTGGATGGCTGGCGCCTCAGAAGTGATGAGGGGGGCTGTCATATTCCAAATCCAAAGTGATTTTGGTAACACTTAATAGCGGTTTTCTGTTTTTAAAAGGTCTATGCTTGTCAAATAAATTATATGTGTGTCAATCCTATAGCAGCTTCATCTAGAATTTGTGCTGATTTTGTCTCCGTGATTAGTAGAAATGCTATTAGTTTGATATTGTGTACCAATTCCAATTTTAGAACTTGTACAAAATTGTTACAGGATTTTCTTTTTTTTTTTTTGGTTCTCAACTGTCATCCAGAAGCATCTGAGCCAAACATGATAGTTAATTACAGATCTCAGTGGGTTGTGTTCAATAGTGAAGGTGAACTGGTGTGGGGCATCTAGTTGGTTATTGGTTTTCTGGGTCCTGGGGTGTTCTTGGTCTTCACTTCCTTGGCTGATACCCCCCAAAAGGCAGAGCTGGCAGTCTGTCCCTGGGGCCAGCAGGGGGAGTGGACTGTGCCAGGCTGGTCCCCTTCTGCTAAGCCCTCCCCCAGACTGGCTGGGAGCACATCCCTTCCCTTTCTGGAGGATGAGAAGTGCTGAGCTAACATGTCTCCCAAACTCTGCACCATGAGGTCTCTGTATTCACTTGCAGAAGAGCTGAATTCAGCTAGGCAAGCCGTCTGCTCCATCGGGCTGACTTAGACACGTTTCCTGAAGGAGTTATACAGCTTGAATGGTGGTGGAGAAGTGTCTTGGAGAATAAGCAGTGCTTGGTGTTTTGATCCTACAGCCCAGAGAGGGAGTGAGTAGGAGACAGGTCAGGAAAAGACTTGACAGAAAGAGCTAGAAGATCAGGGGATGGAAAGAAAAGGTGAGAAAACAGAGTAAAATGTTCCAGGCTCCTGGGAAGGCACCTGCCTGGGAGTGCAGGGGCCATGGTAAGGTCTAAGTGGGCTGGTGGAGTAACTAAAGGACATGGAAACAAATGTTGTGGAGCATTTTGCCAGTGTTTTTTCTTACGTACTTTATGGTTTCTGGTCTGACATTCAAGTCTTCGATCCATTTGGAGTTGACTTTTGTGTATGGTGATACTGAGTGGTCCAGTTTCATTCTTCTGCTGATTTCAGCCCAATTATCCCACCATCACTAGTTGAAAAGAATCTCCTTTCTGCATCTTGGGGTGACCCTCAGTAAGGGAACCAGCCCAGCTAGCTACTGAGGGACACTAAAGGGATCGGGTGGTGTGGCCTGAGGGCAAAGGCCAAGCTGGGGCTGGCAGTGCGTCAGCATGCCTTCATTTGCCTGCTCTGCAAGGAGACAGAACCCTCATACTGCTGTCTGTCTGGGAGTGCAGGGGCAATGGTGAGGTCTAAGTGGGCTGGTGGAGTAACTGAAGGACCTACCAAGAGGCTTTGGTGTACTTTTAACAAATGGATAAAAGGCTTTTATCAGTGGATAAAGCCACGGCCTCTTAAGTATGAGGTCTGCAGGTCAACCTCCATTGCCAGAGGAATGCTCTGGTTCTCTCCTACTCTCCCATTAATAAATAAATAAATAAACAAATAAAGAAATCTTTTTTTTTTTTCAAGAGAGCTCATGATAACAGATGCAAGACACAGTTGGGACTACCTCTATAGTATTTTTTGAGATTTGTTTATTTTTATGACAGAGAACAAGAGGGCGAGAGAAAGAGACTAGAGAACTACTCATCTCTGCTGCCCTGGCACTGTGCCTGCCGTTCTGAGAAGTGATCTAGAAGACGCTAGTGTCACTTACCCCAGGATCTTGGGCTTTTATGTAATGGGTGACAGACAATGATACAGGCCAATGTAGTCCCAGACAAGGTTATATTTGCACTTATGCTCAACTATAAGGGAGGAGTGTGGAGAGTCAGTGGGCTCCCCAAGGTGAGTCCACACCACAGTATTTAAGGGCAGGGCCCTGTCAGTAGCTTGTGACCAGTCAGGACCTTCCAGTCAGAATGGCCACTCACACAGGGCTTCTGCTGGACACATATACTTTAGATACTTCCCAGACTGGAGGCTCAAGTGGCCTTCTGGCTCATTTCCTCTGCCTGGGAGTGTCCTGTTGTCATCAGCAGTGCTTGTGTGTGTGTGCCGCCTCCTCTCCAGAAACCCTAAGTTGACTTGAAGGGGAGCTGGTGTGGAGACTTGATCTTTACCTGCAGCATATAGGCACTCAGGGCAGAAGCCCTGTCACTATTTCTCACGAGGACTGCAGGTCTATCTGTTAAGATAGAGGGAGAGGTTTTCCAGGGGTCAGAAGCAAAGTCTGCAAAAGGTGCTGAAGACTGCAGAGGCCAGAAGAGGAAGCAGCAGCAGTGACCAGGGTGTGAAATAGTCCACATATCTTATACACCTGAGTTGGTGGAGTACTACTCATCCCTTTATTGCTAGTCCAACAAATTGTGTTCTTGTGTGTTGAGAAGGAAAGAATAAATCCAGAAATGATGAACTGCTGGGAAGAGGAATAAAATTTTAATTTAAATTTTATACACAGGGAAATGAGAAAGGCAAATCCCTTACAGAGAACTACGCAGTCCACTTAACTCTCCTTCAGATGGGTCCTTGGAGTTTGTGGTTTGAAGCTCAGGGCCTTAGAAGAGCAGAATTTGTGTCCTCACTGTCCCCAGTGTCCAGGCTCCCTTGGGTCCAGCCCTGGCTCAACCCACTGGTGCCACATACATAGCACACTGGCTTTCCAGGAAGGGGCTGGACGTATAGATAAGGAGGGCACCACATGTGAAGGGAGAGGAGAACAGATGTGGCCAAGAGGAGTTCACTGCCCACTTGGGAAGAGCAGGGAAGAGGACTGTGGACAAAGTCTAGATTACTGTGCAGCTGAGAGCAGATAAACTCAAAGTGGTCTTCTGCACAGGGCCCCTTCAGTGGCTATCCTGAATATATAGAAGAGTTGAGGGTGACGGAGAAGAGGTTTCTTTGTGACAAATTTGACTGCATCTGAAATTGTTTGCAGGTGCTGGAGCTCAAGGAAACACAGACACTGTCTTCCAAGGTTGTATCTATCTGTTCCAATTTCCAAACTGTGTCCCCAGCACTGCCATGAAGTGGGGGACACAGGCAGGGAGAAGTCATAGTGTGAGGAATGGAATGAACTCCAGGCCCTTCTACCCTGTTCACAAATCTTGTGTTTTTCACACACTGAGGCTCAATGCAGATTTTTTTATCTAGGGGAAAATGTTCTTTTGGTTTTGAGTTTTCAAGAGAAGGATTTTTTAAATATATTTATTTTATTTACTTATCCCCCTTTGTTGCCCTTGATGTCGTTGTTGGATAGGATGGAGGGGGGAGAGAAAGATAGATACCTGCAGACCTGCTTCACTGCTTGTGAAGCGACACCCCTGCGGGTGAAGAGCTGGGGGTTCAAACTGGGATCTTTATGCTGGTCCTTGCACTTTGCACCACCTGTGCTTAATGCGCTGCGCTACCACCCAACTCCCCAAGAGAAGAATTAAAAAAAATTTTTTATTTGTTATTGGATAGAGACAGAGGGAAATTGAGAGAGAAGGGGGAGAAAGAAGCAACGCCCCTTCAGGTGGGGAGCCGGGGGCTTGAACCGGGATCCTAACGGGTCCTTGCGCTTTGTGCCACGTGCGCCTAACCTGCTGCACTACCGCCTGACTCCCTCAAGAGAAGAATTTTCAAACCAGTCTGACAATAGTGGACATGATGAAATTCAGTGCAAGGATTTTCTCTTCACATTTATTAAGGCAGCTGGCAAGCTGACAATAGGAAAATGACGGCCAGCTGTGGTGGGGGCACCACTGGCTGTTGTGTACAACTGAAGAACTCCACTGGAGCTCACTGTGACCCTTTGCTGCTAGGAGGGGCCCCAGGCCCACTGGCTCTTCTGCACAGTGGATTCAGGTGTCCTGCCAGACAGGAAGAGAGAAATGATGCCCAAGTGGACCCTCCTTCCTACTGTGTCTTTGCTGCAACCCTGAGGACTCCCCAGGCTCTTACTGTTCAGAGCTATGAATTCAGACTCCTAGACTCATTTTTTATTCATTTCATTGGGGGAAATGATTCACATGGAGGTTAACACTTTGATCCAGTGTCTTACCTCCCAATGATAGGTGTCGGAACCCACGCCTGCCACCAACCCAGGTCCCTCTTCACCATGATGTACTGTATACCCAGCATCCTTTGCTGCTGTGTAAACCCTACCCAGTCCAAGCTTCACCCTGTTTCCCCTTTTTCCTCTTGCTTCTTAAGTACCACTTAGACAATATCTGGTAGACCTCCCTCTCCCTCCAACTATCTCAACATTGTTCTG
Organism: Erinaceus europaeus; assembly: GCF_950295315.1. Taxonomy (NCBI): domain Eukaryota; kingdom Metazoa; phylum Chordata; class Mammalia; order Eulipotyphla; family Erinaceidae; genus Erinaceus; species Erinaceus europaeus. The sequence goes on along the minus strand of NC_080181.1, from coordinate 20,404,491 downwards.
AGCAAATCTTGTGGAGTGTTTTGCCAGTGCTTTTGCTTATGTACTTTATGGTTTCTGATCTAACATTCTAGTCTTTGATCCATTTGGAGTTGACTTTTGTATATGGTGATATTGGGTGGTCCACGTTCATTTTTCTGTTGATTTCAACCCGGTTATCCCACCATCACTAGCTGAAAAGAATATCCTTTCTGCATTTAATATTTTGACCCAGCCCCCTTGTTAAATATTAGATGTCCATAGGTGTGGGGGTTCAGACAAAATTTAGTGGAACCTTGTCAGGGGTCGCACCAAACTTGTATATGGCTATGGAAAAGATTGCCATTTTCTTTTTTTTTATTTTTAAAAATTTATTGGCGGGATCAGGTGGTGGTGCACTTGGTTAAGTGCTCACATTACAATGTGCAAGGACCCAGGTTCAAGCCCCTGGTCCCCACCTGCAGGAGGAAAGCTTCACGAGTGGTGAAGCAGGGCTGAAGGTATCTCTCTGTCTCTTTCCCTCTCTATCTTCCCCTCCCCTTCTCAATTTCTCTTTGTCTCTATCCAATAATAAAAAATAGACATTAAAAATGGAATTTATTTATTGGATAGAGACAACCAGAAATCAAGAGGGTAGGATGAGATAGAAGAGAGAAAAAGACAGAGAGACACTTTCAGCACTGTCTCACCGCTCACATAGCTTTCCCCCTGCAGGTGGGGACCAGGGACTTGAACCTGGGTCCTCACGCACTGTAACGTGTGCTCAACCAGGTGCGCCACCACCTGGGCCCCCCATTTTCTATTTTCTGCAGCACAGACTCATTTTCAGTGTCTTTCATTTCCTTTGTTCAGTTTATTCTTAGGTGCCTGATAGCTTTTGCTACTATTAAAAGGGGCGGATTTCTGCATTTCTTCTTTAGGCTTACTCTTCGCATAGAAGGATGCCACTGATTTTCATATACTAATCTTGCAGCTTGCCACCTAACTCTTTTGCCTTACAATTTTCTAGGGTTTTCTGCTGGATTCTTTTGGGCTTTCTATATATACTATCATATCATATGGGTATAGTCTGCGCTCACCACTACTACTCAGCAAATCTTGGAAGGCCTGACTAGAGCAATTAGACAAAAAAGGGATAAAAATTACAAGAGAAGAAGTGAAGTTGTCCTTATTCCCCAACTCTTACTGCTCACAGCACTGCACTCAGTGCTTTTTGATCATTCCCAGCTCCTTCCCCATGCCCTTCCCATCTACCTGACATATACCAGCATCATCCACCTGGAAGCACTTTCTCACTCACAGTTTTTAGAATTCATTTAGTGGGGTGGCAGGATGGCACTTGGATGGTGCGCTGCCTTGCTGTGCGTGTGAGCCGGTGCGAGTCTGACCCCGCCGCCTTGCTGTGCGTGTGAGCCGGTGCGAGTCTGACCCGCCGCCTTGCACCAAGTCTTAGTGCTGTGGTCTTCCTTTACTATCTCTGTATCTAAAATCATTCATTTCTTCATTCATTCATTCACTTGCTATCTTTTTGGTCTTGTTACCTGCTGGAATTCCTTCTTCTTTCCTTTTGGTGTTTTAGCCCAGCTTAGACATTGCCTCTTCTAAGAAACTTTCCATTTGATTTTATATAAAGTTAATATTTTGCTCTTTGAATTTCACTTCTTTGCCTTGAACTAAATTCTATTTTAAACTTATTACTCAGCTATCACTGAAATCTCTTTACCTCTCAAAATCTAAGTGAAGTTCGTTTGTTCTACAGGAACTGGAAGTAGTGAGACTCATTTCCACAGCGTTTTCTGATTCTTGGGCATGGGGGGCGGGCGGTGGAAAGAGGGAAGTGAGTTGTGATATTGCAATTACTCTAGCTTCAGGCTTCAACTTTTCCTCATTGCTGCTTCTTATTTGTGTTATAATCATCTTGAGCATGAAATTCCCAGTCTGTAAACGTTAAGGCAACGACATCCCAAGACTACCAGAAACTACAAGCTATTAAACTCT